>NC_080179.1:4142350-4262655 GCF_950295315.1 Erinaceus europaeus
AGGCCCCGGTCCCCACCTGCAGGAGGAAAACTCTGCAGGTGGTGAAACAGGGCTGCAGGCGTCTCTATCTCTCCCTCCCCTTTCAATTTCCCTCTGTTTCTACACAATAGTTAAATTAATTATTTTAAAAAATTTCTAGTCTCTGTCAAATAAAACGGACCAGAGAAGGTACTGAGAAAGTAGGAAGTAATACAGATGTGGAAACCCCTAGCTTTGTTCCCCAGGATCATGCTAAAATACATATGTAGCAATTTTGAGAGTGAACCTGTAAAATTATCTCACGAATACAAAAACTTAGAAAGCACCACTTCGGGAGTCGGGCTGTAGCGCAGCGGGTTAAGCGCAGGTGGCGCAAAGCGCAAGGACCGGCATAAGGATCCCGGTTCGAGCCCCCGGCTCCCCACCTGCAGGGGAGTCGCTTCACAGGCGGTGAAGCAGGTCTGCAGGTGTCTGTCTTTCTCTCCCCCTCTCTGTCTTCCCTTCCTCTCTCCATTTCTCTCTGTTCTATTCAACAACACCGACATCAATAACAACAACAACAATAACACAGCAAGGGCAACAAAAGGGAATAAATAAATATTAAAAAGAAAGAAAGAAAGAAAGAAAGAAAGAAAGAAAGAAAGAAAGAAAGAAAGAAAGCAAGCACCACTTTGTTTCTCTGGGAATATGCAGAGTAATGGGCTGTTGCAGGTGCAGGACACTCCAAAGCTCTACCTGGCCCATCAGCAGCATCAGACGCCAAGCCGTTGGGATTGTGCTCCTCAGAGCTCTGCCGGTAGATTCCCACGGAGAGCCTTCTTTCTGCGTGCTGCAGTCTCTCATAGCCAGCTGGGGTGCAAAGGAACTCCATCTGCTTTGCCATCGCCTTTTCTGGCTGCTAGTAAGTCAAGCAAAAATAATATCAGTAACTAAAACATTCTAGATTTTTAATGGTTTTAAAGATGCCAATTTCAGACTCCAGCAAATATATTTAGTATTCATTAAAATGAGTTCACACTGCATGTGTTGTACAGGTTCCATAAATATGCATAGATGTCTACACCATCATGTTCAAACATAGAAAGCTGGATTTTGTACAGGAAAAAAAAAAAGTCTCCTGTTCACGCCCATTCCATTTCAGCTCAAAAGCAAAAGAACCTTCACTTTGTTTTCTAAGGGACTGAATTTTTTTTCAAAGAATTTTTTTAAGGACCCTCAGGGCAACAGCAACCTCTGTTATAAATTGCTCCTGACAAATCAAGTGAAGTCTTGGCAGGTTAATTTTGGGATTTAACACTACACAGGCTCTGATGTGATGACTATGTTTGGGAGAAGAAAGGTGTAAAATGGCTGTGCAGAAGAACCAGACAAACACAGCTCTTACTAAAATGAAACAACGCCATTCCGTCTAAGAGGACCAGTGCCAATGAGGATGTTCAACCTTCATCCTGGAGTCGTGGGGGGCTTTCCAGCTGATCGCAAACACATTCTGAAGTGCACAATGAGCTGGTGACAGACGTGTTTTCTCTACATGAGCTTTGTACGTCCCATCTCTATCACTGCTGCTCTGAATTACTTTTTGTAAAAAATATTTTTACTTATTTTTCATTATTTTTTAATATTTATTTATTCCCTTTTGTTGCCCTTGTTGTTTTATTGTTGTAGTTATTATTGTTGTCATCATTGCTGGACAGGACAGAGAGAAATGGAGAGAGGAGGGGAAGACAGAGAGGGGGAGAGAAAGACAGACACCTGCAGACCTGCTTCACCACCTGTGAAGCGACTCTCCTGCAGGTGGGGAGCCAGGGGCTCGAACCGTCTGAATTACTTTTATGGGCATTTAAAAATAGTCCCTCTGCAGTATTTGGGCAAAGACATGTCAGAATGCAGAAATATGAATCACTACACCATGCTATTTAAAGAGAGAGATAGAGAGAGAGAGACAGAGACAGAGAGAGGGAGAGAGAGAGGCGTAGAAAGAAGCTGATACAGTATATATATATATATATATATATATATATATATATATATATATATATATATATATATACTGCACCAAAGTAAAGAATCTGGGGGAGGGGGTGGGGGTTGGATGGGCTGTTCAAGTCCTGGAACATGACTGCAGAGAAGGACCTAGCTGGGGGGTTAGAGTGTTATGTTACAATGTACTAACTACTATATTTTACTGTCGACTGTGAACTATTAATCCCCTTAAGAAGGGGGCAAGAAAAGGATCTGTTAAAAATCACGACAAATCTTGATTAACAATAGAAGATCTATCAATCAGTAAAATACAACTCAGAACAGAATGAAAGGTTGTGTTATTCTGAATGCTTTCTTAAGCCAGGGCAAAAGGAATCATAACTTTAATTTGATGAACTTGCAAATTCATTGGAAATTTTTTAATAAAATTTCTGATAAATTCCAGGATTATATATAAAATTCCACACTACACCCACCAGAACCAAAAGAAATCCCTAAGGAGATCAAAAGGAATTAAATTTTACAGTACTGCCTGTAGGAATGACTTTTAAAAATGTTAATCTAGCCCTATTCACTAAGGAAAGATCCACAGGCTGGGGGCATAGATCCATCTGTCAATGTCCATGTCCAGCAGAGAAGCAATTACAGAAGCCAGAACGCCCACCTTCTGCTCCCCAAAAAGAATTTGGGTCCACGGACGGCTTTACAAATGAATTCTACAAAACCTTCAGGAAACAGCGAATATCTCTATTTTTAAAGCTCTTCCAAAAGATTAAAGACACAGGAATACTCCCACCTGCTATGAAGCCAACATCATCCTGACACCAAAAGCAGATAGGAACACAATAAAAAAGGAAAACTACAGACCAGTATCTCTGATGAGCATCGATGCTAAAATACTAAGCCAAATCGTAGCCAACCAGATCCAGCGGTATATTAAAAAGATTGTTCATCATGACCAAGTAGGACTTATTTCAGGAATGCAAGGCTGGTTCAGTATACGTAAATCAATCAACGTGATCCACCACATCAATAAAAAGCAAAACCAAAAACCACATGATTATCTCCATAGAGGCAGAGAAAGCCCTTAACAAAACCCAACATCCATTCATGATCAGAACACTAAAAAATGGGAATAGATGGAAAATTCCTCAAAATAGTGGAATCCATAGACAACAAACCTCCAGTCAACATCATACTCAACAGGAGAAGCTGAACGCATGACCCTCTGATCAGGGACCAGACAGGAATTCTCACTTTCACCATTTCTCTTCGACATAATATTGGAAATAAAATCAAAAAATAAATAAAAATGTCTTAACCTGGGTATACACAGTTAAATAAGTCAACAGCAAAAACCACCCAAGCTACCTAGAATCTGACAACTATTCACTACACAAGCTGAAATGACTTAGCAATGACCACAGTATTGGCTACCAACACTTGACTGAGATCAAGTGCTCTCTTATTTTATCTGGGTGATGTTACACCTGGAGATAGCAACACGGTTACTTTCAAGACAACCAGTGGTTTCTCCTGAGTTTCCTAAGTAGCAAATCTGTCTTGGTTCTTCCAAGTCTACAATGGCAAAGTGAGCAGCACTATGTCACATTCTGCTCATAAAGCAAACCAAGTTGTTGTCACATGCTTATTGATACAAGGTGTGGATGGGATGACATTTAAAAAAAAAAAAACAGAAATACATCCAGTTCTTGGATATTTAGAACTGAGGCAGCTGAATCAGCCCCTTCCTTCCTTCCTTCCTTCCTTCCTTCCTTCCTTCCTTCCTTCCTTCCGTCTCTTAAATATTTTTAAACTCTTTTTTAAAACTCTATTTATTATGGGATAGAGACAGAGAGAAATTGAGAGGGGAGGGGGAGATAGAGAGGGAAAGAGACAGAGAGACACCTGCAGCCCTGCTTCACCACTCGTGAGGCTTTCTCCCTGCACGAAGGGACTGGGGGCCTGAACTCAGGTCCTTGTGCGCTGTGATGCGCGCACTTAACCAGGTGCGCCACTGCCTGGCTCCTCAGGCATTCATTTCTTAACCCACAGTTATTATAAAGTAGGAGTTGGTAGTTGACGTCACCTGTGAGCTCAGAGCAGCAAGCTCTTCACTTTTTGCCTTAGCCTGCTGGAAGAGTGTTTGCACGGAGTCTTGGAAATCTGGAAATCCATCCTGTGGGACAAAGACAAAATCCTTTTTCAGTTACAACGTCACAAATAAAATAACCACGCTATCAAAAACTCAGAAAATAAAACAGAGAAAACCATCTTAATCCTACTCCTCAAATACTCATGATTAAGATGTTAATAGCAGCGAGGAAAGTGGCTCAGAGGGAGAACAGGTGCCTTGGATATGCAAGGCTGTGGGTTCAATCCCCGTACTGCACAGATGAGCAGAGTGGTGCTCTGGTCTCACACTCACAGAGAAATGACATGTAAAGTAAATTTTAATTTCTAGCATTTGATTGTATTAGAAAATTGCCTCATAGTCTGGAGAACTCTCACAAGGCTAGAAATAGACCTACCCTGTGAGCCTACAATTCCTCTCCTGGGGATAGATCCTAAGGAACCCAACATACCCATCCAAAAATATTTGTATATACCTATGTTCATAGCAGCACAATGTGTAATAGCCAAAGCCTGAAAGCAGCCCAGGTGTCCAACAACAGATGAGTGGCTGAGCAAGTTGTGGTCTATATACACAATGGAATACTACTCATCTATTAAAAATGGTGACTTCACTGTTTTCAGCCGATCTTGGATGAACCTTGAAAAATTCATGCAGGGAGTCGAGCGGTAGCGCAGCGGGTTAAGCGCAGGTGGCACAAAGCACAAGGACCGGCATTAAGGATCCCGGTTCGAGCCCCGGCTCCCCACCTGCAGGGGAGTCGCTTCACAGGCGGTGAAGCAGGTCTGCAGGTGTCTATCTTTCTCTCCTCCTCTCTGTCTTCCCCTCCTCTCTCCATTTCTCTCTGTCCTATGCAACAACAACAACAATAACTACAACAATAAAACAACAAGTGCAACAAAGGAAATAAAAAAAAAGAAAAATTCATGTTAAGTGAAATAAGTCAGAAACAGAAGGATGAATATGGGATGATCTTACTCTCAGGCACAAGTTGAAAAACAAGAAGAGAAAACACAAGTAGAACCTGAACTGGAGTTGGTTGGTGTATTGCACCAAAGTAAAAGACAGAGGACCTAGTGGGGGTTGTATTGTTATATGGAAAACTGAGAAATGTTACGCATGTACAAACTATTATATTTACTGTTGAATGTAAAACATTAATCCCCCAATAAAGAAATTTAAAAAAAGACTAGGAAAGCTACCAGGAGAGGGGTTGGGACACGGAACTCTGGTGGTGGGAACTGTGTGGAATTGCACCCTGTTATCTTATAGTCTTTTTAATCATCATTAGATCACTAATAAAGTGAGGAAATAAATAGATAAAAGATAGTAAAGTAGACAAATATCTGACAAACAAGAAAATCAGAACATCCCCCAAGAAACTGTTGTCTCTGACATCCTGGTTGGTGGGGGCTTTTGTTGTCTCTCAGTCTCTCCCTCCCCACCCCCAACCGGCTGTACCCTGCTGGGAGCAATTAATCTTCATGTCATATTCTTGGCTGCTGCCATTCATCAGTGTTTCTTCACGGGAGAGGCTCTAACTCCAAGCACTAAGACAGAAAAAAGCACCAGGGCCTGACTACTCTCATTCCGCCGGCTCCCCCCTCACTCTCCCTCACGCACTAAATATTAGCGGGTGGCTGAGATGACTTGTCCCAGCAGACGCTGTCAGCCTCACAGGTGCACCCTCCTTTTTCCTACTCACACTTTCTATATGAATAGCACGTGGTGATGCTTCTGTTTTTCTGATCCAGAGGGGAAGAGTCGACATCAAATTAGACCAGCTTTCTTTTCAACAAGCTTAGCATCAGCGTAGGTGGCTACTCTGACCCTCTTCCCTCCCCCCTTCCTCACTCAACTGGAACCGCCAGCAGGTGTCCGCCGGCCTCTGAAGTCTTTCTTTAAGCCCCACGTCTCTGCTTTCTGGTCTCCATTAACAAATTCCTTTTCTTTCATCCCATTACTGTTACTGCTGATTGTTTCTGCCGGCCAGGCCAGCCCACACAGCATCAGGAATGCTGTCCCCTCCCACCTCTTGGCTCCTCTCCAGCAATTTCAGGGAACAAGGACGAGGTAGGGAGAGAGAGAGGAGGGTCACTGTCCGTCAGTCTGCTACCATCACCAAAACTGAGACTGCTGGGTGTGGTGTGACCTTCCTCTCACACAGAACGCCGCTCGGAGCACTGCAAGTCACAACACTTCGCTCCAGAGCATGGAATGTTCTTTATGAAAGTGAAACCTATCAAATGAACCCACTGCCAACTAATGTTCACAAAAGGAAGGGAGACAGAGCGCCCGGGGACCTTGATTCTTGACTTTCCACCTCCTTTACTGACATTAACAAGCGGTGTTAGGTGCATGCTGTCCTAGACACATAGAGCTAAACCGTTGTGATTTATTTTCTAATTATCTTCTGAACACACATCTTCCCTCTATGCTAAACAAATGGTTATGTCTTATATTTGAATATACCTTGTAATGTATATTGGTAACGTTTCCACTCAGACCTTTGGTTTAATAAATCATTGCCTTGGATCAGTGAAGAATGACTGCTCCTCCTCTTTCCTGCTTCAGAGATTATACCCCCTCTATCCCCCATCCCCCCTCTACCCCCCCATCCCCCCTCTATCCCCCCTCAGCCCACCAGCTGAGTGATCCCTTTCACCTACCCTTGCACCTACCCTCAAATGGTCACCCTCCCTAACCTGGCAAGATGTCTTTATCTCTGTACCTCTCTCATAAACTCTAAGAAATAAAGAAATAATATTCAAAGTCTGTTTCTTATTGTCTAAACATGCCCTGTAAGGAGAAGCCCTATTTAAACACAACAGACTGAGCAGCAAATGCTGGAGAGGTTGTGGGGTCGAAGGAGCCCTCCTGGCATTCCTAGTGGGAATGTGAATGGGTCCAATCTCTATGGAAAGAATTCTGGAGAACTCTCAGAAGGCTAGAAATGGACCTACCCTATGATCCTGCAATTCCTCTCCTGGGGATAGATCCTGAGGAACCCAACACACCCATCCAAAAAGAGATCTGTGTACACATATGTTCTTAGCAGCACAATTTGTAATAGCCAAAACCTGGAAGCAACCCAGGTGTCCAACAACAGATGAGTGGCTGAGCAAGTTGTGGTCTATATACACAATGGAATACTACTCAGCTAGTAAAAGTGGTGACCTCACCATTTTCAGCTGATCTTGGGTGGAACTTGAAGAAATCATGCTAAGTGAAATAAGTCAGAAACAGAAGGATGAATATGCGATGGTCTCACTCTCAGGCAGAAGTTGAAAAACAAGATCAGAAGAGAAAACACAAGTAGAACCTGAACTGGAGTTGGCCTATTGCACCAAAGTAAAAACTCTGGGGTGGAGGGTGGGGGAGAGTACAGGTCCAGGAAGGATGACAGAGGATCTAGAGAAGGTTGTACTGTTATGTGGAAAACTGAGAAATGTTATGCATGTACAAACTACTGTATTTACTATCGACTGTAATATATTAATCCCCCAATAAAGAAATTAAAAAAAAAACCAGATTGGACCAGGTGGTGGCAAACCCGACTGAACACACAACTCACCACGCACAAGGACCAGGTTCAAGTCCCCACTTTCCACCTGCAGGGGGAAAGCTCCACGAGTGGTGAAGCAGGGCTGTAGGTGTCTCTCTGTCTGTCTCTCTCCTCTGTGTCTCCCTTTCCCCCCTCAACTTCTCTGTCCTATAAAATAATAAAAAAGGAAACCTAGAAAAAAACAGATTATCTGGAGTATTTTAACACAACATGTAAACTAGTATTAGATAATAACAAAAACAAGTGAATAGGCTATCTCCTTACGTGGAACAGCCTACTACATCAGAGCATTCTAGGAAGAAAAATAAATCAGGTTCTTAAACATTCTAGCCAGCCTTGCACACACTATTCAGGGAGACAGTGTCTAGCAACAAGAAAACATTTTACTGAGCTTAAACAAAGCACCGATCTTCCTAGTGCATCCAAACGCATCCAAAATGGAATGACGAATATATTTTCTTTTCCTTGCAGTGTAACTATTTTGATGTCATTTCTATTTCATCTACTGCACCATAGACTTCCTTTTGTTCACTGTAAAACTTATCTCTTTAAAATGGAAAAAGACGGCAACTTAGCATAACTGCTTATTGGTGGTGTCAAGGATTTTGAGAAAAAAAAAAAAAGATAAAAAGAAACAAAAAAAAAATGACCTTGTTAAGTCTGGCCTAGTAATTATGAATGTTATATTTTACAATAGGCAAACCTTAAATTTGTCTTGATTTTCTTTTAGTACAGTTAGTAAGTTAAGAATAATAAGAGAAATTACTCAAATGAAAAAAGAGAAATAGTATCTTCAAAGGATTCTAAAATTTTTCCAGTTTTACTGATGAATTCCTGTGTGTCAGACACAAAATCTAGACAAGCCGGCATCTGTGTTCTGTGAACACACCCAGGATTTTCTTACCTGTTGCTCTGCCTGGGTAAGTCAAGCTCTGAAGTGCCTCTCTACCCTTCATCTCGCATCCCTTCCTATCCTCTGAAATCCTACCCTTCTTTTCAAACCCAGCTCCAATTTCCTTAGTAGAGCCTCCCTTCATCTAGTCTCATGCCAGAAACGTTCCCCTTCCCCCAGCAGACACAGAAGATACAAAAACCCTAATGTCCAGTGTGAAATCTGAAGGAAATACCCTGTACAACCAACATGACCTCCACACCAGCTTCTGGCACCAACACAGAGGCTCCCAATTTCAACTCTGACTTACAGAGTCCACAAGATACTTTAGGCAAGGATTCGTGCTCAAAGTATATACATGCACAGTATGGAGAACTGTGTATTTTAAGTAGCTCCACTATAAACACGTACAGGGACATAGATGTGTGTAACACACGCAGAGACTCTGAAGAAGATACTGATGCCCTGCAGTGCATGAGGGCTTTAAAAAAATAAATAAATAAAAATAAACTTCAATGTGAAGTAACAAAAAACAGTGGATGGAATTCAAAGCCAATGTCCCCATTTGTTTCTGGGAAAACAAAATCAAGAATTCAGTGTCTATGAAGGCATGCACAGAAGCTGGGGCTGATTACTCACTCGTCTTCCTAAGGAAGGATTAGAATTGTTCACAAACACAAATGAGTCTAACAAAAAATAGGAGACAGTTTATACTAATATACTTAATGACACTCAACAACAACACTGTTTGGTTATTGCTTTTGTTTTTTGTCAGAGCACTGCCTAAGCTCTGGTTTATGGTGGTGCTGGGGATTGAACCTGGGACCTTTGGTGCCTCCGGCTGAGAGTCCTTTTGTGAAACCATCATGTGACAACACCAGTCCTGTAACACTGTATATCTGTGTGTGTATATATATATATATATTTGCTACGTAATCTTGGCTTTCAGGGCTATTAATGCTAACTGTGAGTAGGTAATAAATATCAGCACAACTTTTATCTTTTCTTAAACATATCCCCTTTTTTAAATTTGTGAGACTTATTGTTTTAGGTTAGTTTTAACGATCAAAGAAACTGGGCTGGGTGGTGGCACACTTGGTTGAGTGCACATGTTACAAAGCACAAGGACCCAGGTTTGAGCCCTCAGTCCCCACCTGCAAGGGGAAAGCTTCACAAGTGGTGAAGCAGGGCCGCAGGTGTCTGTCTCTCCCTCTCTACCTCCCCTTTCCCTCTCAATTTCTCTCAAGTAAAGATAATTTAAAAAAATTAAAAAATAAAGATCAAGGATACTTATCCAGCCATTCCTTATCTCATCTAACAGATGTATGAACTGCCTACTAAGTACAACATACTACTCTAAGCTGAAGAGATGAATGGCTTGAGAGCTAAGAGCTCTGTTTTTCAGAAGACTATCCATAAATTAAAAATGAATACGTAACAGTTTCACAGTCAGTGCTACAAAAAAACCAAACAAACCCAGAAACTGAGCCCGAGTATAATTCTGGGGTCAGGCTATCCCATTAGAAAGGCAGGCAACAAAGTCAAAGGGAATGTCAGCTGTGAGCTGACCCACATGGAGATGCAGAGGACCATTTTGACAGAAGGAACAGTGAGCGCAGAGACTCTCATTACTGCAGCTGACACGTCCCTGGAGCTAAAAGGCAATGAAGCTGCCTGTGAAGAGGCTGTGAAGAGAGCTGGCTACCAGATGAGGGGGTTCTGAGCAAGCCACGGCTGGGTCACGTAAGGTCTCAGATACTTCATGAAAATGGAGACTTCATTTTAGGCAGAGTACAAAGCGGTAAGGAAGATTTTTTTAAATAAATTTTTCTATTTATTTATTTTCCCTTTTGTAGCCCTTGTTGTTTTTCATTGTTGTTGTGGTTATTATTGTTGTTGTTGTTGATGTTGTCGTTGTTGAATAGGACAGAGAGAAATGGAGAGAGGAGGGGAAGACAGAGAGGGGGAGAGAAAGACAGACACCTGCAGACCTGCTTCACCGCCTGTGAAGTGACTCCCCTGCAGGTGGGGAGCCGGGGGCTCGAACCGGGATCCTCAGGTCCATGCACTTTGCACCACATGTGATTAACCCACTGAGCTACCTCCCGACTCCCCGTAAGAAAGATTTTAAGCAAGAGGGAAATTTGTATTTTCAGAAGAGCATTAATCTCAGCATTATTTCCTTTTAAAAGCTTTTTTTTTTTTTTCTTTTTAGTGGCCTAAGAAGCTATCTCACTCATCCTGTGGGAACATCAGTGTGCATGTTTCATGCCCCAGAGGCTGCTGGTTCAATCTCCAGTACCAACTTATGCCAGAACTGAGCATTCTATCATTAAAAAACAAAAACAGGGAGTCAGGTGGTGGCGCAGCGGGTTAAGAACAATGTGGCGCAAAGTGCAAGGACCGGCGGAAGGATCCGGTTCGAACCCCCGGCTCCCCACCTGCAGGGGAGTCGCTTCACAGGCGGTGAAGCAGGTCTGCAGGTGTCTGCCTTTCTCTCCCCCTCTCTGTCTTCCCCTCCTCTCTCCATTTCTCTCTGTCCTATCCAACAACGATTACATCAGTAACAACAACAATAATAACTACAACAATAACACAAGGGCAACAAAAGGAAAAATAAATTAAAAAAAACTTTAACAATAACTTTCTTAGTTTCATTTGTTACTTCACCTTACTATAGATACTCATGACAACAAAAATGTTCTATTGTTTCTTTTTTAATACTGATTTTTGGATAGAGACAGAAATTGAGACGGAAGGCGGAGAGAGACACCTGCGACCCTGCCTCACCACTTATGAAGCTTCCCCCCTGCAGGTGGGGGCCAGGGACTTGAACCCAGGTCTTTGCACGCTGTAACGTGTGTACACTCTGGGTGCACCATCCCCCCTACCCCTGCTCTAGAGTTCTGAAGAGTCTACAATCCACATTTTTCTCAAGTTTATGGGACCATATTTTTGTTTTTAATCTGAGTAACTAAGCAAACATTAATAACATGAGAAAATAGAATACATATTCTTACCTCCACTTTAATCCTTTTTGGGGATAACTCATCTCTTTCTCCACATTTGGATCTGAGGTAAATGAGAGAGAAAAAATTGAGAGAATAACCAATTTCATTTTAAAGACAATTCAATCTACGAACTTCCCCTAAAACATATAAGGAACCCAACACACCCATCCAAAAAGATCTGTGTACACATATGTTCTTGGCAGCACAATGTGTAATAGCTAAAACCTGGAAGCAACCCAGGTGTCCAACAACAGATGAGTGGCTGAGGAAGTTGTGGTATATATACACAATGGAATACTACTCAACTAGTAAAAATGGTGACTTCACTGTTGTCAGCCGATCTTGGATGGACCTTGAAAAATTCATGTTACGTGAAATAAGTCAGAAGCAGAAGGATGAATATGGGATGATCTCACTCTCAGGCTGAAGTTGAAAAACAAGATCAGAAAAGAAAACACAAGTAGAACCTGAAATGGAATTAGCGTATTGCATCAAAGTAAAAGACTCTGGGGTGGGTGGGTGGGGAGAATACAGGTCCATGAAGGATGATAAATGACATAGTGGGGGGTATATTGTTAAATGGGAAACTGGGGAATGTTATGCATGTACAAACTATTGTATTTACTGTGGAATGTAAAACATTAATTCCCCAATAAAGAAATAAAATAAAAAATACTTTATATGCAGTGATTATCACTTAACGAAAGTGGGAAAAAAAATGCAGTCTGGTAAGTGGCTCAAGTGTTAAGACTCTCAAGCATGAGGTCCCAAGTTCGATCCCTAGTTCGTCCTCCCCCCCACATTTAAAAAAATAAAGAAAATATAAAGAAAATCAAGGATTATATTATATTCTATGATATATACCTTTATTGATCATAGGGACTTTTTTTTTTAAATGTACTACATAAAAATTTCAAAAAGCACATGGGCCATCTCTGAAACAGTCACTTCTGTTTTGGTACTGCTTCTTACAACATAATCTAAATCATTGGAATTGAGAATCATACAACCCGTCATTATTCAAATTGCAAGACACAATTAAGATACTATGTATAAGAGTCCCCCATAAATTTAAAAAAAAACATATAAATATAAGAAAATGTAGCAACAAGTCTTTTTAAGTACAACAGCTTTCAAGTTCTTTAGGAAAGAATGTCTGAGACTCCCTAACTGAAGCCACTGGTTACATTTATAACCAGCTCAGAGAGGATGTCGCCCACTGCCTTACATCTGTGGGCAGTTGGGGTATTTCTGCGAAGCATTCATAATCTGAGTGTTACCCAAAAGAAGTCTCATCAGCTGGTACTCTGTGCATTTATTGAAGTTCTTTCCAAGGGCATTAGGGGCTTTAATGATCAAAAAAAAAAAAAAAAAAAACTGCCATTTGAGATGAGTGCTTAACATACAAATAACAAAAAATAACTCACATTCTATGAAAAATACAATGGTTATCTGAGAGGAAGGGGATAGGACAGGGGAAGAGAAGGGTATAGAGTTAATCTGATAAAGGTAGTGGAATTTTAGTGGTAATTACAATGAAACGTGTACACATTAAGAGGTGTAAACTGTACTCACAAAATGTATATAGCACTACAGCAATGAATGCAGAAAGTCCTCTGAGAGGTTATGGCCAGAAGAGATTCAGCAGATAATACACTGAAACTACAAATACATTTCCCCTTAACCCAAATGAAAAACTATGCCAGGACATACGTATAAAAATAATACTATTTACAGAAGCCAGACCTTCCACCTTCTGCATCCCACAGTGACCCTGGGTCCATACTCCCAGAGGGATAAAGAATAGGAAAGCTGTCAGGGGAGGGGATGGGATACGGAGATCTGGTGGTGGGAACTGTGTGGAGTTGTACCCCCTTTTATGCTATGGTTTGTGTCAGTGTTTCCTTTTTATAAATAAAATTTTTTAAAAAAATAAATAAAAATAATACTATTCCCAGGGGTCAGACAGTGACATACCTGGTTAAGCCCACACATTATAGCATGCAAGGACCCAGGTTCAAGCCCATGGTCCCCAACTGCAGGGGGAAGCTTTTCAAGTGGTGAGGCAAGGCTGCAGGTGCCTCTCTTTTCTCCCCTTTCTCTCTCAACTTCTGTCTCTATCCAATAAAAAAAAAATGAAGATACTACAAAAATTAAAAATTAACACTATGCCCAACTGAAGTAGGATAAGCCACAGTCAGGAAAATAGCTCTCCAGTATTCTCATTGCCATGTGAGACTCCAGGTCTGATCACCAGCACCACGTGGGGCCAGAAAGAACCCCGTAGGGGGTGGAGCAATACTACACTTTCTCCTTTCTCTCTCTTTCTCATTATTTTTTTTAAAGATTTTAAAAATATTTATTTACTCCCTTTTGTTGCCCTTGTTGTTTTATTGTTGTAGTTATTGTTGTCATTGTTGTTGGATAGGACAGAGAGAAATGGAGAGAGGAGGCGAAGACAGAGAGGGGGAGAGAAAGACAGACACCTGCAGACCTGCTTCACCGCCTGTGAAGCGACTCCCCTGCAGGTGGGGAGCCGGGGGCTCGAACCGGGATCCTCACTCTGGTCCTTGCGCTTTGCGCCACCTGCGCTTAACACGCTGCACCACCGCCCGACTCCCCTTTCTCATTCTTAATAAGGAACAACAACAACAAAAGTTGGGCTAAAGAGATGACCTCGTAGTAATGCACATGGTGTGACGCTCTGGGTTGGACTTCTGGCACTATACAAAAAAACAAGGCAACGACAAGCCATTAAGTATAAACTTTCCCTCAATATAAAAGACAGTCAAGCTCTGTGCAAATAGTCCATCTCAAAATCACTAAAATATGATATACTGTTTATCGAGATATTACTTATGACCAAAGACTAAATACAATCCCAGTATCAACAGGGAGAAGTCACACAAATGCTGTTATATGCACAAAGCGCAGTAGCATACATCTGTAAAAAAAAAAAAAAAAAAAATCATGGGGGAAGGAACATGACGGACCCTAGATGGACTCCTGCAGGACCTTGCCCTCAGTGTGGATCTACAATGGTAGGGGCAGCCCCGTTCTCTGAAGGGAGGTTGGACCAAAACCCTCTACCACTCGAGGAGGATGGGTCCGGCAATGGGTGCAGCCTGGAATGTTCCTAGCTAGGACCACAGAATGTGAGCTCAGACCTCCAGGGATGCAGAGGTCACACAGGCTCCTGTGCTGAATATGGGCCCTAGATCAGATCAAAGGGGTTTACAGCTAATGGTATTTATATGCTTTTTCCATATATGGGAGCTACTCTCTTCCCTGATCCAACTTTCCAGTCCTATTCCCAACTTTGACACCATCTCCCCAGATGCCCACCTGCATATTAGCTGTCAGACTTGGGCAAAAATTAGTCAAGTCATGGGCCCCTTGGAATATATCTAAAATAGACCTACTAACTTTGTCCAAATGGACACCCCAAATCTCATCTGCTATATTCTTGCCTTTAGGTTCCAGATTATTAAACAAGTTGTTTTTCTTTGTATCTTAATGCTTTTTCAGTCACCAAGGTGCAGATGCTACCATGATGTCAAACTGACTCCCCTGGGCAGACGACCCCACCAATGTGTCCTGGAGCCCCACCTCCCCAGATCCTCTTCCCCACTAGGGAAAGAGAGAGACAAGTTGGGAGTATGGATCCACCTGCCAAGGCCCATGTGCAGCGGGGAAGCAATTACAGAAGCCAGACCTTCCACCTTCTACACCCCACAATGACCCTGGGTCCATGCTCCCAGAAGGATAAAAAATAGGAAAGCTTCCAATGGAGGGACGGGATACAGAACTCTGGTGGTGGGAAATGTGTGGAAATTTATCCCCCTTATCTTATGGTTTTGTCAATATTCACTATTTTTTATTTTATAAATAAATTTTTAAAAATCATGGGGAAGATAGAAATGAACTACAGAGAGCCTTTCCAAGACAATGCTGAAATCAAAGCAAGACACTGAAGGATGGAGAGACACACTACCTACTGCTTTCTGAGAAACTATTTCTTGCCATGTACTGAAATACTAGGAATATGAAAAACTCATAAAGTCACTTAGATACTGAGAAGGAACAGGTGAGAAGGGGAGCACGGGGGCCCGAGCCCTGTACTGCCTCTCTACATCCTGTTTGCTTAGAGATCATGTAACCGTGTGTGTGCTTTAAATCTATCCGTCTTAATATAAATTTAAATGCTAGAATTTGCTGAAAGGAATAGAAGTTCACAAAGAATGCAGTAGGAACTTGCTAAGTGTCATTATAAGCCTTTTTTTTTTTTACTATGACTTTTAGAGCATGTAACTATATTACTTTGATGAAAGACAGTTGAAGCAAAGCATTCAGGAAGAACATTTTGTATAATACCACGAAGGAAATGAAAAGAGTCATTAAGTCAGCTCTTGATTACCCAACTCCTTTCTTCTTGTAAATAATCACAGAAAGCAGCTACATTCGTTGCCTACTCATTTCATCCATGTAGTTCTACCTGTTGGTTTCTAAACACATAGGTTCCTGAAGTAGGATAGAAAACACAGCTGCTGTGAGCTAAAGAAAATAATGAAATCGAGGCAGCTTGGACTGTTCCTAGGCGTGACCGCAGGCTGCACGCTCGGACCTCCAGGGATGCAGAGGTCACACAGGCTCCTGTGCTGAATATGGGCCCCAGAGCAAATCAAAGGGGTTTACAGTTAACAATATGTATATACTTTCCCCATATCTGGGAGCTACTCTCTTTCCTGATACAGCCTTCGAGTCCTATTTCCAACTACGATGCCATCTCCCCAGACAATAACCTGGGTCCACCTACATATTAGAGGTCAGGCTCAGGCAAAAACTCGTAAAGTCATGGACCCCTTGGAATAGACCTAAAATAGACCTACAAGCTTTTTCCAAAACAGAGACCCCAAATCTTCATCTGCAATAGTCCTGCCTTTAGGTTCATGATTCGTCAACAATTTGTTCTGCTTTATATCTTAACTCTTTTTCAGCCACCAGGTTCCAGATGCTACCATGATGCCAACTGGCCTTCCCTGGACAGACAAACCCAACAATGTGTCCTGGAGGCCCGCTTCCCCAGAACACCATCCCACTGGGGAAAGAGAGAGACAGGCTGGGAGTATGAACCGACCTGCCAATACCCACGTTCAGTAGGGAAGCAACTACAGAAGCCAGACCTTCCACCTTCTGCATCCCACAATGCCCCTGGGTCCATACTCCCAGAGAGATAGAGAATAGGAAAGCTATCAGGGGAGGGGATGGGATACAGAGTTCTGGTGGTGGGAACTGTGTGGAATTGTACCCCTCTTATCCTGTGGTCTTGTCAATTATTTCCATTTTATAAATAAAAATTAAAAAAGAAAAATACATTGGTGGTAACAGAAATGTTTGTTTGTTTCCAAACTTAAATATGCACAAGAAGCATCTGAGAGGCCTGTACAAGTTTGGATGAAGGAGTCCCATCCCCACAGGGCGGGGCTCGCGTGGTGTCACTATGCCAAGGACCTGGATCCCAGCCCCAGTCCACGCCTGGGAGTGCGGCAGTGGGAACGTGGGAGAGGGGACATGAGAAACGTCGGCCATGTGGAAGCACTGAACAAAATCAGAACAGCCCTACGCAAGAACGAGGCTACGTTTCAAACATGCTGTGCTGACTCTGCATGCTAAAGCCACCCTGGGTTTGTTTCAACCTTGTGTTTTCTGTCTGAAATCAAGTCTTCATCTGCTCATCGTCAAAGGACCTTGCAACTTCCCTCTGAAGAGTGGTCAACAGTATATTCTGAACTTACTCAGCCCATCTCAGTAGATGGCAGACACCTTATAAAAGGACCACTTTGCTTCCTGGGAGTTCACCGAGTTCACAGACTTAGTGGGTGTACAGAAAAATCTATAAATGCTGACTAAATCCTACTGTCACACTTGAAACCGAAGCACCTTCCCGAGAGAAGCTTATCTGAAAACACCCCCAGGACAATGTCCTCCTGTCAGGAAATCACCTGTTTAAAAAGGAGGCCAGGGGAGGGAGGAGGTGGAAACGGACAAGAAAATGAAACAGCAAAAACTATTTCAGCAAGTTTTGAAAAAGTTACCTGAGTGTTTAATTTTCGTGAACTCCGCTCCCATTTCTAACTTTTCCAGGAATGCTTGTGCTCCATGAATGGATGGTGTTTCATGAACTCACCTTTCTACCATAAGCGCACAAATGCTGCTGATCAGTTGAGCACTTACTTTGTGGTTCTGTAGGTGTATTTGTAGGTGACTTCTCGAGAAATCTGTCTAGCCAAGGCGAAAAGTTCATCTCGTCTGGTCAGCAGCGCATTGTCTTTCACACAGAGTTGAGCAGCTGCCTCGTTGACAGTGAGCTGCACATCCAAAATAAAGTGACAATGAGTGTAAGCAAAACATTTCATGTAAGAATCCAGAAATCACTAAGTCACGATAATGAACGAGACCTAGTAACTCCATTTCTGAAGGATGCGAAGTTATCCACTACCTTCCAGAACTAAACTTGTCACAACACTCATCTTGGTTTTACTTCCTGTATACTCTCCCTTTTGGCTAGTTACAATAATTTATGATAAAGTAAAATGAAAATTTTAAATGTCCTGCAACTGACTGAAATAAGAAGTCAAGGGAGTAGATTAGATGATAAGATAAAAACTGCCCTAAGAATGAGTATAGTCGGCCCTCTTGTTTTAAAGTGATCTGATGGGAAAATTGTTACAAAGGAAAAAAAATAAGGATTTTAGTAACTATCTTTATCAAATGCTTTAAAATATTTATCATATCACTTTGTGTAAAAGATTTATCAGCTGTAATAAGTCAGGGCTACACAATAAAATAATGAAGTCTTGGAGTCACTGAATCTCCAAAACTTGTATAATTCTGTTCTATCTTCTAAATAAAAAATACTGTTAATATAGAGTTGCTGACTAACAAATATCTTGTACTAAAATCTGAAATAAGAAGTGCTATCCAGGGCTGCGCAGGGTGTACCTGGTGAGGCACACAGTGCAAAGCACAAGGATCCCGGTTCAAGCCCCCAGCTTCCCACCTGCGGGGGGGGGGGGTCACCTCACACGTGGTGAAGCAGGTCTGCAGGTGTCTGTCTTTCTCTCCCCCTCTCTGTCTTCCCCTCCTCTCTCCATTTCTCTCTGTCCTATCCAACAACAACAATGGAAAAAAGATGGCCTCCAGGAGCAGTGGATTCATAATGCAGACACTGAGCCCCAGCAATAACCCTGGAGGCAAAAAAAAAAAAAAGTGCTATCCTATCAAAGACCTGGGACATTAGACCTGAAACTATAAAAAAGCATAGAAAAACATATCAGGGAAACACTTCAGGACCTTAACATCAAAGATGGATTTGGAGACTTCATCCCATGAGCAATAAAACTAACATAGGATTAAATAAATGGGACAACAAATTAAAGAGCTCCTAGACACCAAAGGAAAACTCTACAAAAATAAACAGGCAACCCAACAACTTGAGAAAGATATTTGCACACCACACATCTGACAAGGGAGAGATAACCAATATCTCTAAAGAACTCACACAGTTCAAAAGCAAAAGAAACAGCCCAATAAATAAGAAAGAAAGAAAGAAAGAAAGAAAGGAAGAAAGATGGGCAAAAGATACAAACAGATAGCATTCTAAAGAAGATAAACACAAGACCTACAGACATAGGAGGAAATGCTCGACTCCACTCATCACTAGAGAAATGCAAATTAAAACCACATGGAGATTCGACCTCACACTGGGGAGAATGGCCTTCATCAACAAAACAGGAAATGATTTAAGTGCTGGCAAGGATACGAAAAAAAAAAAAAGGGAACTGTGTTACATTTCTGGTGGGATTGCCAAGTGGTACAGTCATTACAGAGAACAGTCTGGAAGACTTCTTAAATAAATAGAAACAGAAATACCTTCTGGGCCAGCAATAGGACTCCTGTACACTTATCCAAAAGACATGAAAACACTAATTCCAAGGGACAAATTCACCCCATGGTTCATAGCTGTATTATTCACAGTAACCAAAACATGGAAGTCACCTAACGGCCATCAACACATGACAGCATGAATAATTTATGGGAGCGCACTCAGTGGAGTACTACTCCACAATTAAACAAAAAAAGACACTGCTATTTGTTAGGACCAAATGGATGAAAGCAAGGAAGTGAATAAGGGCTTTCAGATGCCTCTGTTGCTATGTGGAAACCTAAATACTGAGAGCTGGAGACACAGCACAACGTCTTTCACGCCTGAGACTCTGAGGGCCCCAGTGCCGCCCGTTCAGCTGAACACTGCCCTGGTCTTTCCGTGTCTCACAGCTCATATATTCCGGTGGAGAAGCAATTACACAAGCCAGACCTTCTGCACCCCATAAAGAATTTGGGTCCATACTCTCACAGAGGGATAGAGAACAGGGAAGCTTCCAATTGAGGGGCGGGACACAGAACTCTGGTGGTGGGAACTGTGTGGAATTGTACCCCTGTTATCTTACTTACTATCTTGTTACTCATTATTAAATCACTAATAATTAAACACATGCAGAGAGAGACATTAACTTGCAAAAAAGGAAAAGAGATTATATTTACTGTTGAATGTAAAAACATTAATTCCCCAATAAAGAAATTTAAAAAAAGAGGAAAAAAAAAAGAAAAAATAGACACCCTACCTGTAAGACTTGGGAGAACTATCCTGGGGGGTGGGGGTGGGAGAGCGGCAGAACTCTGGTGGTGGAAGTGGTGAGGAATTATATTCTTAATACCCTATAATCTTGTAAATCACTAATCAAATTATTTTAATTAATTCAATTAATTAAATTTTAAAGTAAAAGTCATCCTAAATTCAAAACCTATATGGGGGGGCAGTGGCCCATCTTTTAAAAGCAAGAAATAGACTCATTCAAGGAATAATGGATGGAACAAAGAATGAGGGGAGGTTGGTGGTAGACAGACCTGAGTCTTGCTCCCGGCTGCGTGACTCTGGACAGGCAAACAGGCCTGAGTTTTCTGAGGCAGACCGGGGCAACTTCTCTATTTAAGACAGGACTCTAAAAAGTAGTCAGTGGGAATGCCTAGCACCAGGGTTATTAGTGCTGGTTCTTCTGTCCACTTTCTTACAGAAATAAAAAAGTAATAACAATAGCAATAACAAGGGACTGGGGAGACAGCATAATGGTTCTGTGCAAAACACTCTCCCGTCTGAGGCTCCCATGTTTCAGATTCAATTCGCAGCACCTGCTACAGTCAGAGCTGAGCTGTGTTCTGGTCTCTCTTTTTCTCTCTGTCTCTCTGATTAAAATAAGAATTTCTTTTTTTTAAAATTTTTTTTATTATCTTTATTTATTGGATAGAAACAGCCAGAAATCGAGAGGGAAGGGGGAGACAGAGAGGGAGAGAGACGGAGAGACACCTGCAGCCCTGCTTCACCACTCGCAAAGCTTTCCCCCTGCAGGTGGGAGCCAGGGGCTCGAACCCAGGTTCCTTCCCACTGTCACATGTCATTCAACCCGGTGCGCCACCACCTGGCCCCTAAAATAAGTATTCTTAAAATTCAAATATTTATTCATTTTTCTTTACTCAGGCATCCCATCTTTATTTACAACAATTTTCCTTGTCTAAAAAAATGTGTTTAACTACAGAGAGGAATAAAAGAAAACAAATGTATCATCCAAACGTTCCTTTCAAGCACAGATATTTTAATGATGATTCTACTATTCCAATATGTCTCTATATCTCTGTTTTTTGGTTTTTTTGGGTTTTTTTTTTTTTTTTTTTTTTTTGCCACCAAAGTTATTGCTAGTGCTAGGTGTTGTCACTATGAATTCACCACTCCTGCCGGCCTTTCCTGCCCCCCTTTTTTTCTATATTAATTGACTGGACAGAGAGAGACTGAAAGGGGAGGGGAGACAGAGAGAGAAAGAGAGAGAGACGGAGACAGACAGACACCTGCATGCCTGCTTCATCACTTGGAGGACTCCTCCCCTGCAGGTGACAGAGAGAGAGACAGACAGACAGACACCTGCATGCCTGCTTCATCACTTGGAGGACTCCTCCCCTGCAGGTGACAGAGAGAGAGACAGACAGACAGACAGACACCTGCATGCCTGCTTCATCACTTGGAGGACTCCTCCCCTGCAGGTGGGCAGCAGGCTCAAGCCCAGGCCCTTGAACATGCTGGGCACTCAGCTGGGCACATCACTGCGTGGCCCCCAGCCTTCTTTCTCTAGACCCACTGCTAAGTATGAAAGCAAAACTGGAAGTATTTGCTTGTCAAGTTTCTCCTTTCCCACTAAACAATCACCAAAAATCAAATTTTCCCTTCGTGCTTTTAAAAGGCACATGTTATTCAAGATGAAAGTGAAAAGTTGTTTTAAGGAATTTCAGGAGGGGTTAGACTGCATCATGGTTCTGCAAACAGACTCTCGTGCTTGAGGCTCCAAGTCCCAGGTTCAATCCCCTGCACCACCATAAGCCAGAGCTGAGCAGTGCTCTGGTTAAAAAGATTTAAAAATTAAAAAAATAGAAAGAAAGAAAAAAGAAAGAAAAAAAGAAAGGAATGACTTTCTAATTAAATTGCGATTTCAGTTTAACCTTGAAGACCCTTCTGAAGCTCTTTCTTCTCAGGACTCAAAAAAAAAAAAAAAATCTAGGACACTGCAGAAAATGTCTGTCAGAGAGATGTTCTCACCGCCATCATAAGGGCCCAGTTTATGTGAAGCCACAGAAGAAAGCCTTCAGCATCAGCTGAAAACAAGCTTCCAGTTTTCTGCTACCTAGCAGAAGTCAGGAAAGACAGACACTACACCTTTGCTACTGGACTCGGGCTCCACCAAACCAAAAACATGGAGGGAAGGCTCGAGGCTTCGGGCAGCCCAAACTGCGGCAGGGAGCGGACTTGTGAAGGCTTTTCTCAAAAATGTTGTTAAGGGAGTCGGGCGGTAGCACAGCGGGTTAAGCGCAGGTGGCGCAAAGCACAAGGACCAGTGTAAGGATCCCAGTTCGAGTCCCCAGCTCCCCACCTGCAGGGGAGTCGCTTCACAGGCGGTGAAGCAGGTCTGCAGGTGTCTGTCTTTCTCTCCCTGTCTCTATCTTCCCCTCCTCTCTCCATTTCTCTCTGTCCTATCCAACAACAATGACATCAATAACAACAATATAATAACTACAACAATAAAACAACAAGGGCAACAAAAGGGAATAAGTATTTTTTTAAAAAACTTTATTAAATGTTACCTAGATTTCACCCTCTTAGAAGCTATTACTTCAATAACTATTACATTTTTAAAAAGAAAGATGATGCAAATCCCCCACAGCATCGTTTTGTTTGTTTGTTTCTTTGTTATCCCCCATATCACTATTTGCTTGAGCTAAGCAGTGTTCTGGGAAAATAGAATAAAAAAATTAAAATTCTAAGTTTCTAATTTTGTCCAAAGTACAACATGTCAAGAAATTCTCCTTTACTCTGTCTACTTCCTCTTTTTATGAAACAAAAATATCAAAATTCTATTTATAACTAGAGGTGCAAGTAAAGGGCTTTGGGCCCCTAGGCAGGAAGGTGGGAAAGGGCCTAAGAGGGGTGAGAGTTTGGCAGACACCTATCATGGTGAGATACCTGGGTGTGGGGGGTAGATAGCATAACAGTCATCCAGAGAGAGACTCTCATGCCTGAGGTTCCAAAGTTCCAGGTTCAATCACTGCACCAACATAAAATAGAGCTTAGCAGTACTCTGGGAAAGGATGGAAGGAAGGAAGGAAGGAAGGAAGGAAGGAAGGAAGGAAGGAAGCCGAGGGAAGGGAGGGAAGAAGGGGTAGATAATATAATGTTATGCAAAGAGACTCTCCTGTCTGAGGCTTCAAAATCCCAGATTCAATCCCCAGCACCACCGTCAGAACTGAGTAGTGCTCTGGTTAAAAATAATAATATAAATAAATAAATAAATAAATAAATTCTTTAGGGGCCAGGTGGTGGTGCACCTGGTTAAGCACACATATTACAATGTGCAAGGACACGGGTTCAAGCCCCTAGTCCCCACCTGCAGGGGGAAAGCTTCATGAGTGGTGAAGCAGGGCTGCAGGTGTCTCTCTCTCCCTCTCTACTTTTCCCTCTCCTTTCAAGTTTTCTCTGTCTCTATCCAATAATGAAAGAAAAAAATTGTACTCATGTGTCTGTCAGCAACTGTATTGTAAACCATTAACCCCAAGAAAATGATTTAAAAAAAAAAAAAAGATTTCTTAGGTTAGTTTTCTATGATTTATGACTGAATTTAAAAACATTCTTCATTGGCAGTTAAAAGTGTAAGTTTCAACAGTCACTTGTGACTCTGAGTTAAGTAATGTTAGCACAGAAATACAATGGGGTGTGTGAGGTCAGAGCTCCAAGGCCATCAGGATTCCCGCTGCCTCTCAAGCAAAATAGCCAAGCATGCTGGACAATCAGAAAGGAAACATCTGAAAACTACAGGGCAGATGGTAGTGTAGCAGGTTAAGTGCACAAGGATCCCAGTTCGAGCCCCAGGCTCCCCACGTGCAGGGGAGTCACTTCACAAGCAGTGAAGCAGGTCTGCAGGTGTCTATCTTTCTCTCCCCCTCTCTGCTTTCTCCTCCTCTCTCTGTTTTATCCAACAACAACAACAGTAATAACAACAACAATGATAAACACAAAGGCAACAAAAGGTGAAAAAAATGGCCTCCAGGAGCAGTGGATTCATAGTGCAGGCACCAAGTCCCAGCAATAACCCTGGAGGAAAAAAAGAAAGAAAGGAAGAAAGAGAGAGAGAGAGAAAGAAAGAAAGAAAATTTCCCAGGAGCTCTCTGAAAGTAAGGACTACTCAGCCCCACAAGCATGAAACGATATCTCAAAGAAGTGAAGATAATTTGTACACCAACTGAACCCATGTTTCACCCCTCACAGTCTCTGACCACAGAACACAAAACACGGCACAGAATCCACCAGTGTACAGAGTCCAAGACCATTCTTAAAAGAGTGAAGCTGGAATCCCGATGCGAGGCAGATTTGGAAATAGACCTGAAGTCCCGGGGCACTCGATATAGGTCAAACCTTATCACCAAGTGGAAGAGGACGTAAGACACTTTCTTGAGATTTCGCGACCCCCAAGTCAGCCTGATTCACACTAAGTCGGCAGAAAGTTTTCGTGGAGTCCCAGGGTTGTACTGTTCAGTGTGTAGAGACCCAGTAAGCCCAAAATGAAATAAGTTCTAGCATGCATCTCAGGCCGCAAACATTCCCGCCGTTAAAGCACCAAGCGGTATCGGATAACAGAGGGTCACAGCACCAAACAAGGCACCAAACCCAGAAATTAGTTCCTCAAAAGTCAGCCTCAGACTTCACTTAAAGAAATAAAATGAGAAGCAGAAGATGTCACAGCAAATAAAATGCTGAACTGGCAAGCATGAGGTTCTAAATTCAAGCTGATCTCCCAAAACACTGCAGGTAATTCCAGTGGTTTTTTGTTTTTTTACTAATAACTCGTTGAAAAAAAAGAAAGAAGTTGATAATCCCTAGAAGGCAATATACTAAGGGGCCAGGTGCTGGCGCACCAGGCTGAGTGCTCACATCACAGTGCACAAGGACCCAGGTTCTAGCCCCTGGTCCCCACATGCAGGGGCTAAGCTTCATAAGCAGTGAAGCAGGGATGCAGGTGTCTCTTATCTATCGCTGTCCCTATTTCCCCCTTCTCTCTCAACTTCTGTCTCTATCCAGACTAAAAAATAAAAAAATAAAAAAATAATTTTGAGAAATCAGGAGGAAAAAAGTTGAAGCAGAGAGTAACAGATGTCAAAGTAAGACAGTACATCGTACTGACAGCTAAACAAAATAATGAAATCCAAAAGCCAGGGGAATGGTTTCTTAAATCACTAATAGAAAACAAATGTCTCTCTCCTCTGTCACTCTCTTCTCTCTTGATTTCTGGCTGTCTCTATCCATTAAGGAAATAAAGATTAAAAAAAAAAGAAAGAAAAGAAACATGTAACTTTGTCAAAGGTGATTTCAAAAGAAACAGATTAACCCAATAGTCCTAAATTCTAAATATTATCAGAAGTGTCTAGTGTCTCAAGTATTAGATCTTCAAGTAAGAGATTGAGTTCTGTTCACAATTAAGCTGAGAATTCACAAGGACGTATAACGGCTTACAAATAACACACTTAGCTCTAAGGGATTCCCAGGTTTGGCACTGCCCTCTCTCAAAACTGGGATGACAGAGCTCTTCAGCACTGTCGTGTGTGCTTCTCAGCACACAGCAGAATATGACTTAAGTCTTGCAGTACATTTTTCCATGAGCCTTATGGAAGTCCTTGTCTACAACTTACCGATTCTTTATCTCCCCACCTATCCCCTCCTTCCTATTTTTTGAGTTCCAGAATTATTTGGCAGGCAGTTGCTACTTTTAACTGGAATTGGCGTATTGCACCAAAGTAAAAGATTCGGGTGGGTGTGTAGGGGGGAGAATACAGGTCCAAAAAGGCTGACAGAGGACCTAGTGGGGGTTGTATTGTTATATGGAAAACTGGGGAATGTTATGTATGTGCAAACTATTGTATTTACTGTCTAACGTAAGACATTTATTCCCAGTAAAGAAAATTTTTTAAAAATGCTACTTTTTGGCAAATACTCTCTAATGCCAAAGTGTGACTTGGCTTTCGTGTATTACAAGTGCCTGCATCCCTCCCTGGCCGCCTTATTCTTTTAGTTTCTCTCACTTCATCCACACACTCACTATTTAAGAACTGAAGCACACAGTCAGTTCGTTGTCCCTCTTCTATCTACTAACATGCCTTCTGAGTGTCTTCCTGCCTGCCAGCGCTCTCAACGGCTGCATCTGGGTCTGTCCTTTAGCGTCTGTCCAACACGAGCAACTCCTACGGGTCTAAGGTTCAGTCCCTCAAACTACCTTTACGGTGTAACACATCTACGCCAAGCCGTACCACATCCGGTGGTAAAAGCATCAGTAATTCTTCAGCTCTTAAGAGTGGAGTAACCCATTCTATAATTCTTTACTGTATCTGTGCATCTTTAGAAACAAATTTAAAAACACATGCCAAAAAAGGGACTCTCCTGTACGTGTGAAGGCTAAAAAAAACTTTTAAAAAGGTGTAGGTGACATCCTGATTTTCACCCACTTGTGACCTACATATAACTCTCTTTCTTGAAAATTTAAAATAACAATATCCACAGGGCTTATATAAAGGCAACTCTCAGAAATGCTGCCAACAGTACATAAAGGACAAGTCGCTTTCCTTTATTTGGAAATTGAGAACAGACTGGTGACATTCTTAAATCTAGAAAAAGAAAAACTCACTAATCCTCTTCAAGAGTGAAGTGAAAAAAATGAACATAATCTTCTTTCTTTCAGTTACCTAAAGATTCTGTATTTTCCAGAAAGTTCCTGAATGGTTCACAGCTTGAAGGAAGGATTCTAATTCATAAATTTCTATCCTAAACCTGAAACACCGAAGCAGATTCACACACTTGAGTTAACAAGCAACAAGTGACCTAAGTTAAGTTTCGAAAACACAAGCCCCATTTTCCAAACGGCCACCCCCACATCTCAGCCTACTGGCATTCATTCTGAGTGCTCCCTTATTCTGGGAACCCACGATGGTCTCATTACTTAAATGCCGTCTGTACCTATTTAACCAAAGGAGTAAAGAACCAGCCCTCAGCAGAAACCAAGTGTGATTTTTTTTTTTTTTAAATAGGGTAGGACTTTGTGTTATCGAGTGAGGTTGATCTCTTTAAAATACTTTTGCTTTTATTAAAAAATAATAATAGAGTGGGGGTATAGCATAATGGTTATGCAAAGAGACTTTCATGCCTGAGGCTCTCAAGTCCCAGGTTCAATCCCCCACACCACCATAAGCCAGAGCTGAGCAGTGCTCTGGTAAAAAAATAAATAAAATTAATAATAATAATAATAGGTTTTTTGACTCAACTCTGCATTTTATCTGTGATTGAAATTTTATATGAAAACTGAATTCAAGGTTTACATTAGAGTTGCCAGCATGATTTGCCGTTCATTTTCATTAATGAAGAAAATACAGACCTTTCAGCTAACTCTTCTATTGGTTTGTAGGCAGTAAATTGTTAAAATTTATGTTAACTAAAATGTTCCCCAGGTCAATTCACAAATTCTTGTGAGTCAGTAATGACACAGCAACAATAATACAAAACAACTGTGAAAGAATGTAGCTAAAACACATCAAATCAGATTTAACACATGCAAATTCGCTAACCAATTCTCTAATCTCAAGTACAGCTATCAATTCCGATCTAAAGTCACTTATGGAAAACTGCTGAAAATAAGACCTACTTAGAGGATCAGTTAACGACAGCAGTTTTTTTAACTGGAGAAAAGTTTCATTTATAATTACACCCTTTTATTATATATATATATATATTTGTTATAATAAATTGAATTACTTAAGTTGGCGTATTGCACCAGTCAAAGACTCTGGGGTGGGTCGGGGGAGAGCACAGGTCCTGGAAAAGGCTGACAGAGGACCTAGTGGGGGTTGTATTGTTATGAGGAAAACTGAGAAATGTTATGTATATACAAGCTACTGTATTTACTGTCGACTGTAAAACATTAGTCCTCCAATAAAGGAGGAAAAAATAATAAATCCAATTACAGTACACACTTCAGTACATATGTTATATAAATATGAAGAGTGTGACTTTACCAGAAATGGGCAGGACCCATGTAAGTAAAGGAGAAAAATTCCTGAAGAATTGAAAGATGTAAACCAGGAAATGCAATGCACACACCAGAGGAATGCAAGCTCCCTGCTACAGATATGGAAGGCTTTCAAATTAACCAATACACCCAATTAATTACCAAAATATCAATACAACTATGGAGGAAACTTGGCAAATGCATTAACATTTTCACTGAGGAGGAATACATTAAAAAAAAAAAAAAGCTGCATATGTCTTAATACAAGGCTACAGACGGAGCACTTGCCTTTCCAGAAAATTAAAACGTAATGCTCTAGTAATTACAACCGCCCAGTACTGATGGAGTCACACTAAAGAAACTACTCAAAATAAGATCAATCTGTGGGGCCCGGTGGTGGGGCGCCTGGTTGAGCGCACATGTTACAATGCACAAGGACCTGGGTTCGAGCCCCCGGTCCCCACCTGCAGGGGGGAAAGCTTCACAAGCAGTGAAGCAGGGCTGCAGGTGTCTCTCTGTCTCTCACCCTCACTGTCCCTCCCTTCCCTCTCGATTTCGGACTGTCTCTATCCAATCAATCAATAAAGGTAATAGAAAAAAAGATCAATCTGTGTAGTCACGTGGGAGGGGAGCTTCCTGAGCGGTGAAGCAGGGCTGCAGGTGCCTGTCTTTCTCCCTTTCTATCTCTTTCTCTCCTCTTGATTTCTCTCTGCCTCTATCCAATAAATAAGTATATATTTTTCAAAAGATCGACTTATCAGGAGTCCGGCGGTGGCGCAGTGGGTTAAGCGCACGTGGCGCAAAGCGCAGGGACCGGCGGGAGGATCCGGTTCGAGCCCGCGGTTCCCCACCTGCAGGGGAGTCGCTGCACAGGCGGTGAAGCAGGTCTGCAGGTGTCTGTCTTTCTCTCCCCCTCTCTGTCTTCCCCTCCTCTCTCCATTTCTCTCTGTCCTGTCCAACAATGACATCATCATCAACAACAACAATCACTACAAGAGCAACAAAAGGGAATAAATAAAAATTTGAAAAAAAAAAAAAAACCCAACAATTTAAAGCAAAGAAAGAGAAAGACAAAAAAAAAAAAAAAAAAGGAGAAAGTGGCCTTTCTTTCTTTCTCTCTTTCTTCCTTTCTCGCTTTCTGTACCTCGTGCAGCGTGAGGTGCTTGCCGTCCTTCCTCTTGGAGTCGAAGCGGCCGTAAATGGCGCTGTATTTGCGGATCTCCTCCTCCTTGTGCGGGTCGCCGTCGTCCATGTCGAAGATGTGCCCGACCATCCTGGCCAGCTTCTTGTTGGCCCGCAGCAGCTCCCGCGCCTCGCCCGCGCCGCCCCTGGGCAGCGTGGCGGCCATGCGCTCCACGCACTCGGCCACCGACAGGGCGGCCGCCGCGTCCAGGGCCTCGCCGCTGTCCCTGGGCGACGACGCGGGGGAGCCCGGGTCCGGGTCGGCGGGGGACAGGCTGTGCTCGCGCTCCCGCTCCCGCTCCCGCTCCCGCTCCTGGAGGCCCGGCCACAGTCTGGCCTCGCCCGCTCCCGCTCCCGCTCCCGCTCCGGCTCCCGCTCCCGCTCCCGCTCCCGGCAGGACCAAGCTCCCGAGGCCCGGGCTCTGCGCGCAGGAGGCGCTCCCGCACTTGGGGGGCTTCGGCGGGGGCTCCCGGGGGGCCATGCCCAGCCAGGCGGGGGCGCCCTCGGGGAGCTTGTAGATGGGGATGCTGCTGACGGGCAGGGAAGTCAGGGGCTGGTTGAAAAGGCCGGGGTTTGTGACCCAGTCTCTCAGAGCCTTCTGCAGCCTCCGGACGTGCAGGGGCTTGCTCGCCATGCCCACCAGGGCCATGATTTCCAAGAATTCCTCTTCTCCGGCCTCGCAGAGCTGCTGGACGTCATCGCCACCTTGCTGGATAAAGGCATCGAAGTAGGAGAGCAGGTTGGCTTTCTGCAGTATCCTGTACAGCTGCAGCTCTCCCAGGGTCCTGGGCAAGGCCGCGGCCATCGCTGTGATGGGCTCAGCCTGCAGAAAGGAGACAGGAGGAGCTGAGGATGGGTAGCTGGATTTAGGAGGTTAAGAAATACGGTAGGATACCTTTCACAGACTAATTGTTTTGGATCAAACACTTTACGGAGTCGGGCGGTAGCGCAGCGGGTTAAGCGCAGGTGGCACAAAGCGCGAGGACCGGCATAAGGATCCCGGTTGAGCCCCGCGGCTCCCCACCTGCAGGGGAGTCCCTTCACAGGTGACGAAGCAGGTCTGCAGGGGTCTGTCTTTCTCTCCCCTCTCTGCCTTCCCCTCCTCTCTCCATTTCTCTCTGTCCTATCCAACAATGACAATATCAACAACAATAACTACAACAACAATAAAAACAAGGGCAACAAAAGGGAAATAAATATTTAAAAAACACTTTAGATTATGACTAATCCTTACAACAGACTAGGCTTAGTTATTTCCATTTTATCAAGAAAAATGGGGGTTGGCAGGCAGTGGCACAGCCGGTTAAGCACACATAGTACCTTTAAGCACAACGACCGCCGGTTCAAGCCCCAGGCTCCCCACCTGCAGAGGGGGTGCTTTACAAACAGAAAGCAGGTCTGAGGGTGTCTCTCTTTCTCTCTCCCCCTCTCCCTTCTCAATATCTCTCTGTCCTAGCCAATAAAATTGGAAAATATGGCCACGAGGAGCAGTGGATTTGCGGCGCTGGTACCATGCCCCGGCAATAACCCTGGAGGCAAAATAAATCAATAATAATAAAAAGTTATAAGGTCTGGCCAGCAGTTGTGTATGAACTGGAGGAGAGAAGATAAAAGGTAGTTTATCTATGAGATGCCGTGGGGAGGGGGAGGGGGGACAAACAGGTTACCATGTACTGATACTTTCTGGGGGTCCAGTAAGAAAAGTTACATATGGTTATGGGATTAACTGTGAGAGCAGAATTGCAACAAGCGTGGTGAGTACAGAACAGTCAGGAAGAGAGGAAGGGAGGGCTCGCCCGCATGGCGCATGGCATAGAGCAGAACGCATCACCTGAACCACCCCACCTGCAAAGAAACAGGCCAGAGTCTTGAGTGAGACAGCATAATAGTTCTGCAAAGGACTTCCATGCCTGAGGCTCTGAGGTCCAGGGTTCAATTCCCAGTACTACCAAAAACCAGAGGTGAGCAGGAGTGTGTGTGTGTGTGTGTGTGTATACCTATTTATCTATCTCACGAAATAAAATATCTTTAAGTACAAAAAATAAAATATAATAAAAAAGGCAGACTCAAGATGCTATCGGGAAAGGTTAGAGGATTTGCCAAAGCAGCAGCTGTAGCCGAGAGCCTAACACAGAGCCAAAGAAGAAACTGCTCTTAGAGGCCCGGCACCCGGCAAGACAGAGAAGCCTACCTTGAAGGCTAAACAAGACCCAACAAAAAACTTCCTGACCTCTTAGCAGTCTCTAAGTTATTCCCTGTTGCCTAGAGACCTCCCACATACAAAAGGGAGTTGGCCAAGTACTTCCATTTAAAAGAAACAAACTTGTACTCAGTGCACCCTTTGGATTAAAAGGAGAAAACTACAGAAAGATAGAGATATGCATGCATCAGGGAGCAGGCAGTGGCACATGTGGTTGAAGGCACACGCGTTACCACTGGCAAGGAGGGGATTCAAGCCCCTGTTCTCTATCTGCGGAGGGTTGGGGGGGGGGTTTCAGCAGTGGTGAAGCAGGTCTGCAGATATCTCTCCATTTCTCTCAGTCCTATAACATACGCATGATACATATATGTGTGTGGTACATAATACGGAAGATTAAAAACATCCCTACAGGCCAAAAAGTCACCAAATCCGGGACTCCTGCTTCATGCTACAACCAGACCACCACACAGAAGTCTGGCTGAAGTCATCCCCCACCAAGAGAGGGGTCTCCCTGATACAGTCCGCACTCGCCTCTGGGAAGCCCTGGCTCCGGTTTCTCTGTACCAACCACATCTGCTTTGATCAACTAGTGACCTCTCCTCCTTTGGCAGTTTTTCCTTTTACAAGAGTATTCATTATTCACTGCCAACTTCTTAAGATATACACAGAAGACTAAATTGGAAGCCAGTAGCTCGTTAACAAGCAGAAAATATCCTGGGGGTATCTTGGGGGGAGAAAAATGCAGTTTCCCGGGTCCTGGAGTTGCCTCTTTAAGAGACCTCTGCGATTTGGCAATTTTTGGCAAACTATACTAGAAGGTTTCCCCTGTGGGCATCACAAACTCCTACATGGTCTATGATCATCCTGGTTGTTTAAATCTACTTTTATGTCCAGGGATAAAACATTCTTGAGAGCCGGGCGGTGGTGCAGTGGGTTAAGCGCATGTGGCACAAAGCACAAGGACCAGAAGAAGGATCCTGGTTTGAGCCCCCGGCTCCCCACCTGCAGGGGAGTATCTTCACAAGTGATGAAGCAGGTCTGCAGGTGTCTTTCTCTCCCCCTCTCTGTCTTCCCCTCCTCTCTCCATTTCTCTCTGTCCTATCCAACAACGACGACAGCAATAACAATAACCACAATAAACAAGAGCAACAAAAGGGAAAATAAAATTTAAAAAATAATAAATAATTAAAAACAAAAGATTCTTGAATCTTCTAAATCACCCACTCGAGGACCTGCCTGCTCGCCCGTGCCAGGACCCTCTCTAGAGTTCATCATAGTTGGACGCTAGCAAAAATACAGCTCTCAGGAGTCAACGATCCAAGTGAAAGTCTGCACTAAGCTGTATTCTGCCAAGTTAATGGACTTCTAGAAGGTGGGATGGAAGAAAGGTCCTTCTCTATCATATACCTGATAAGGACAGAAGTTTCCAATGATAATAACACATAAGCCAGCACACAGAATCGTGTGCTGCAACTTTGAAAGCTGCAACTTAAGACTTAAGAAAACTGCAACCTAAGAAAGCTGCAACTTTGCAAGGTTTAGGGTGTCAATTATCTCATCAGATGGGCTTTCGAAATTATGAAACAAAAGTCTTTAAAAATAACTTTTTAGCACAAGGACCAGCATAAGGATCCCGGTTTGAACCCCGGCTCCCCACCTGCAGGGGAGTCGCTTCACAGGCGGTGAAGCAGGTCTGCAGGTGTCTGTCTTTCTCTCCCCCTCTCTGTCTTCCCCTCCTCTCTCCATTTCTCTCTGTCCTATCCAACAACGACGACAACAACAATAATAAAACAACAAGGGCAACAAAAGGGAATAAATAAATAAAATATTTAAATAAATAAATAAATAACTTTTTGATGTTTTTATGAGTAGCAAGAACAAATGTTTGCATGTAAAGGGAATTTTAAAGCTAAGGATACAAACTTTGGCTTTATTATTCAAAGGAAGCATTTTTATCAAGTATTTATTTTTAACTTTTATCTTTTCTTGTCTTTACCCAGAAAGGAAAGTTCCTAGTTCCCAAGAGAAACCCCTTAAATACTGGTAAAAAGAAGCAGGGGGGGGGGGGGGGGAAGACAGCTGTATAAGGAACACAGGACCAAGTTAAGAGATGAAAAATAAAAAGCCAACTATTTGCAGTCCCAGGGGGGCCATATACTAAAAGCCTGTGGTAACGGCTGGGAAAAGAAGTCTTCTCCCAAAGCTTCTGCTTTAAGAGAATGTTTGCATTTCCTACAAAAGCCTGGGGTGATAATTGAAACACCCACCACTTCGTATATTAACTTGATTTGATTTCAAAGAATTTTCATGAGATGAGATTTTCTGTTTGTACTAACTCCATATCCACTCTTGCTTCAACATGAAGGTCAAACAAGTCAAGAGAAAGCTTCCGCTGGTATCTTTCTCTCAAGTTACTTATGTAAAATGAGATCCTAACACAGTACTCAACAGGCAGGAAGCGAATACAGTGTGTTTGTTACTGGGCTGGAAACTGTTACCTGCTTTCTTCAAGAAATGCTTCAACTACCATACTGAATCTGACCTTTTCCAGAATGCCGGTTTAGAGAAACAAGTCACTCATTCTTGTTGCAATCAAAAGCTAAACACAAGCCCTCACTAGCAATAGTCTAACAGCTGATTCCTCTGGTCAAATCGTGAGGAAAAAGGAATACGCAATGGGTTAGTTTACAGTTTCTTTACTGTTACAGCTTTGGGGTGATTTTTTTTTTTTTCCTGATAGAAGAAAGAGTGAGAGGAGCCAGGGCTCAAACCCATGGCAAAAGTGGGCCCCTTCTCAGATAAGCTATCTCAACAGTCCTGAACAAATCTTTATTTCTTCTTTCACCACTCTGGGAGATTCTAGACTTGAGCATGAGAGGCACCCACAGCAAGACGCACATTTTGCCACCCAGAGGAGCTGCCTTGCTAGGCCCACTTCCAGATCTATTATTTTTCTCTCTTTCTTTCTTTCTTTTTTTTTTTGGATAGGACAGAAATGGAGAGGGGAGGGGAAGACAGAGGGGGAGAGAAAGATAGACAAGACAACTGCAGACCTGCTTCACCACCTGTGAAGTGACCCCCCCCCCCCCGCAGGTGGGGAGCCAGGGGCTCGAACCAGGATCCTTCTGCAGGTCCTTGTGCTTTGTGCCACGTGCGTTTAACCTGCTGCACCCACCTGACCCTCCCCCCCCCCCCCCGGATTTCTTTTCTTTTCAAGAATTCACTTTTATTTTAATTTGGCAAAACAGAAAGAAATTGAGAGGGGAGGGGAAGACAGAGAGAGAAAGAGAGGCCTGCAGACCTGCTACACACACACACACACACACACACACACACACACACACACACACCCTTACAGGTGGGGACCAGAGGCTTAAACCCCAGGTAATTGCACAGGGTCAAGTGTGCACTCCATTACGTGTACCATCATCTGGCCCTTCCAGATCTATTTCCAATGAAGTCATTTTGAAATGATTTATTCCAGAACCTAAATAAACCAACAAGCAAACCAATACCCTGACTGACTCCTCCATCACCGACAGCCAAATCACAAACTAAGTGAATTAAAGAGCAAGTTGTCCCAGTCAACTTCACTGGTCAATTTCTGCCTTGACCTTGAACCACACAAGCTCTTAATAGAGCTATGAAAAGTAAGACTTCCCAGACATTCTCCAACTGGGACATGGGCTATGGGGTAAGGCAGGTTTTCACTTTTTATTTTATTTTTTAAATGTTTATTTATTTATTCCCTTTTGTTGCCCTTGTTTTACCTTGTTGTAATTATTGTTGTTATTGATGCCGTTGTTGTTGGATAGGACAGAGAGAAATGGAGAGAAGAGGGGAAGACAGAGAGGGGGAGAGAAAGACAGACACCTGCAGACCTGCTTCACCGCCTGGGAAGCGACTCCCCTGCAGGTGGGGAGCTGGGGGCTCGAACCGGGATCCTTATGCCGGTCCTTGTGCTTGCGTCACGTGCACTCAACCCGCTGTGCTACCGCCCGACTCCTGGCAGAAGGTTTTTAGATGGTCAGTAGGGAGAAAAAGTAGAGTGATTCTTCAAGTCATTCTTGCCTTAATACATTCCCAACAGCTTCCGTCTGCTTCCTGTTCTCAAACTATGCAAACTGTCTAGTAACTAATCTGCCGAGTTATCAAATGGCTTCTCCAACCGTCTCTGCAGACGGACACCCGCTGCTCCTGTTTGTAATGCTTTTCCCCATGGTCCCTTACCGCATCCTAAGTGCAAGAAGGCTCCAGTGATGTACGGAGCGGATGCGTCTTTTTCTAGTCTTTCCATTTTCTCCTTCAATGATCTCCTCCACTCCTGGTTTCGATTCCCACATACAACCGTCTTAAGCTCCACATCTACAGCTATAAACTGAAGCTATGGTTCATGGGCCCAGAAAGGAAGAGTACTTTCAAATCCAAATGCACACAAAGCATTGGCTTTCTTACTGAGCAAAAAAAAAAAAAAGGTGCCTCTCTCTCTCACAAATGCAGGTAGACACTTTTGAGATTTAACGATACACTCAGTTCAAGGTCTAACAACCTGGCGAGCTGGCTTGCTGGGCACCAGGTTTGAAGTCCTGCGGCATGTGGGAGAGACTATGGCACCAGGGGAAGCTCTAGTGCTGTGGTGTTTGTCCTAATAAATGGCCCGGAATGGTGAAACTGAGAGATGCTCAGCCCACCCCTGCCCCCACCACACAGTTGAACTGAATTCACTGCAGTTTTTGGCCACAATTATGAAGATTACTAATGAGTATTTGCTTTTTTTTTTTTTTTAACTCAGAAAAGTAATCTTTTTACCCAAAAAGCTTATTACTGCCTCCAGGTTATCACTGGGCTCGGCTGTGCACTTCACTTGCTGCACTACTGCCTGTCCACCCCCCACCCCCCACCCCCCAACACTGAGCAGCTCTGTTGGGGGGGGATTGAACCTGAGGCTTTGGAGCCTCAGGCATGAGAGTCTCTTTACATAACCACTGTGCTATCTACCCCCTGCCTTTTCTATCAAGTCTTTCACAAACCCAAATACTGGATGGATCCTCCCCTAGCCCTGAAACCCCCACACCATGTTGCTTCACTCTCCCTTAGATTCATCCAAACTTGCCAGTCTTGGTGATCCTCAGGGAAACCGGTCCTTCCCGGGAAATCAGTTGAGAGGAGGCAGGCAAGAACACTTCTATGTGATCTGAACAGTATGAGATGTCCTTAATGGGACACAGAAGTCTCAGTCACTTTGCCAGCAGGTAACTTTTAGGGGATGAACCCCCTGAGGGTAGGGGCTGGGCCTCATTCATCTTTTAGCCTTCTCTATCCTAGCAAGTATCCAGTACAAAAAAGTATTATCTCAGTAAAGGCTGCAGTTGAGTGAACCCCAATGTCTGATCAGAAGCCACTTGTCATATTCCAAAAGGAGGAACCCTGTGTAAATCGTTGTCCCAGGGAACTAGCAATCTAGTAGTAACACAACCTGCTCATTTACCCACCAAGCCTTTTCTTTCTCTCAATACCTTCTCTTTAATATAAAACTATAAGGTGGACTTCTATTACGTGGCTGTTTTTCTAAAACTGCAAAGGATGCTATCTCAAAATATAGAATTACACATGGCATATCACTGATCGTGTTAGTCCAAGATTGTAAGAAGTCAATTTCAGTCGTGAGAGATTCCTGCTATTTTCAGTTTTCACAAGTCAAATCACAGTATAAGTTATCTGCGAATAACACAAAGCAATCAAATGACCATTATGTGCAAATAGGTTCATAATGACTGCTCTGGAAGTCTGTGCTTCATGGTGTAGGATGGACACCAACACACTGGGGGAAGCTTTAGTGTTATGATGTCTTTCCCTTTCTCCACCGTTCTAATCTGTCTTTATGTCTATCTGAAAAAGTCAGCCCAGGGCAGGGGTAGATAGCATAACAGTTATGCAAACAGGCTCCCATGCCTGAGGCTCCAAAGTCCCAGGTTCAATCCCCTGTACCACCATAAGCCAGAGCTGAGCAGTGCTCTGGTGAAAAAGACAAAAAAGAAAAATTTGTGAAGCATAAAAAAAAAAAAAAGTCAGCCCATAGCCGTAAAAGCCTAGTGACAACTACCACAATAACTACATAAATAAATAACAAGAGAGAGTGTTTGGAAGAGAGACATCCACAGTACTAGGAGAAACCAAGGACACAATCCTAGTACAACTTGACTTATTTATGCCAAGGGCTATAGATTCTTTCCTCCCAGTACAGTCTAAAATATTTACTTTAAAATTATTGAAGTTAGCAGCAGCCTTTTACAGACTTACAAGACATGTGGGAGAGGAAGAAAGAAAAGAAGAAGAAAAAAAAGTCAAACCTTGGGAAGTGTTTAGAGCTCATGAGTCATTTACAGATTAAGGTGAATTAGTTCCACCAGACTGTTTTCATCCTCGCAGTGAGATGAGATCCGGCACAAACTAAAGGAATGAAGAAGGGTCTCGATGAGAGATGGCAAAAAAGGAAACAGGAAATGGTGAGGGAGGGTATACACGACAGTTAAAGCCTCTGAAGTCTCGCCAGGTTGGGATCACAGCTTGTCTACTACAGGTTAAAACTGAGGAGATTCATGAAAAGTCAGAATCTGACTGGGGAGGGGGAGAAGAAGAAGGAGAAGGAGGAGAAGAAGAAGAATACAATAGTAAGATATAAGAAATAAAATAATTAGAATACTAAACATAGAAAATGATTTCTCCTCACTCCTGTACGACTCCTACAGCCCAATCTAGCACAATTCATCAGAGGTTAGTGACATCATGGGTTGCCTAAGATTGCAGAATTAGCTGAAGTCTTTTACAAATACCAAACGATTTCCCTAGTAGACACATTCACTAGGAAGCACTCGGTGATAGAAACCGTGGAATCTTACTATCGTCCCAGCAGTGAATTAAGCACTAACTTCTAATAAATCAATGACAATCTGACAAACTTGACATGTTCTCCTCTGCTGATGCTTCTTTGAATTCTGAATTCAAACCAGGAAAAAAAAATTCTACAAGCCCTAACATTTTTCTGTCAAGAGGAGGAAATAGTAAATCAGATTTATTTTTGTAATTAAACAATAACTATGCATTAGCCATAACACCAGAGTCATATAGCTGGAAATTCTTTAGTCAACTGTCAAGTCATTTAATAAACACTGAGCACATAATATACACAAAGTATATAAAAACTTTATCTTCGGGAGTCGGGCTGTAGCACAGCGGGTTAAGCACAGGTGGCGCAAAGCACAAGGACCGGCATAAGGATCCCGGTTCGAACCCCGGCTCCCCACCTGCAGGGGAGTCACTTCACAGGCGGTGAAGCAGGTCTGCAGGTGTCTGTCTTTCTCTCCTCCTCTCTGTCTTCCCCTCCTCTCTCCATTTCTCTCTGACCTATCCAACAACGACGACAACAATAATAACTACAACAATAAAACAACAAGGGCAACAAAAGGGAATAAATAAATAAAATAAATATTTAAAAAAAACCTTTATCTTCTTTATTACAGAGGTCTCTTTAAAAGTCACTAACAGGGGCCAGGTGGTGGCGCACCTGGTTGAGCGCACAAGTTGCAATGCTCAAGGACCCAGGTTTGAGCTCCCGGTCCCCACCTGCAGGGCGAAAGCTTTGTGAGTGGTGAAGCAGGGCTGCAGGTGTCTCTCTCTTTCTTTCCCTCTCTGTCTCCCCCTTCCTCTCGATTTCTGACTGTCTCTATCCAATAAATAAATAAAGATAATAAAAATAAATAAAGTTATTAACACTGTATAGACTGTGTAACCCGCTAAGCACAATATGTAAAGAGAAAACTATTCAAAGGCTTAATGCTATGTTAACTGTGAGAATTTGACAAGAGCAGGGCTGCTATTTCTCCCTACTGTCAACTTCTCTGACTCCTCACCTGTTCCACTATTAAGTTTAAGAAAATGTATGACTATGGTGCTAGTCACTGAACATGTCAAATCAGAAAAGAGATTCCACTTAATGTAACTATTAAAGAACTGTTATTCTTTCTACAAAAGGAATGAAACAATGAAACTAACTCCAAAGCAAAGGGGCTAACTACCTTAAGGATACTTAAGGTATCATCTACCTCTTAGTATATCTAATCAAAACTCTACAATGAAACACACACACACACACACACACACACACACACACACAACCAGGCTCTTGAACTGTTGATAGCAGATCATAAAACTATCGCTTCCATAAAAGTAAAAGGATACGGGAGCGGAGCGGTAGCGCAGCGGGTTAAGTGCAGGTGGTGCAAAGCGCCAAGGACCCGCGTAAGGATCCCGGTTCGAGCCCCCGGCTCCCCACCTGCAGGGGAGTCGCTTCACAGGGGGTGAAGCAGTTTTGCAGGTGTCTGTCTTTCTCTCCCCCTCTCTGTCTTCCCCTCCTCTCTCCATTTCTCTCTGTCCTGTGCAACAACGAAGACCACAATAATAACTACAACATAAAACAAGGGCAATAAAAGGGAATAAATGAATATGTAAAAAAAAAAAAAAAAGCAAAAGGATATGTCACGGTTCTGTGGTATCCAGAATATACTTCACATGCAAAAGGTAAGTCTTACAGAGCTTTCATTTCAAATACTGAGCATAAATGAGCAGCACCACCAAAAGCCACTAGACTGGTAACGGAATAGAGGCGGCCTGACTCTCAGGACAGAGCCTGGGTCGACCCACACAGAAGTCTGACGGTGGGCCTGTGACGCGCCATCCAACCAGCTTGACATGTTTACACAATAAATTCAAGTCTCCCCCATGCTGTAATACCTGTAATTTCTTCTCCTAAAGCTGCCACTGTGCGATTCCCCAAGTTTACTAATAACTAACATGTTTCTAAAGTGTCATTATCAGACGCTTTAGCTCTCTATATAACGAGAATGAACATTTATCAGACGCTTTAGCTCTCTATATAACGAGAATGAACATTTATCAGATGCTTTAGCTCTCTATATAACGAGAATGAACACTTATCAGATGCTCCACAGAGCAATAGGTGACACTCATCAACAGGGGGAAATGATCAACTGAACTAGCTGGTGACAGTATCTTACTCTGAAATAAAACAAGGTGCATTTACTAGACATATCAAATCATGTAGCAGATATATAAAAATCTTGTACCAACTATGTATTCCCAAGGATTTTTTTTGTCATTTTGATTACACCCCCAACTGGAAGGCAGAATGAAATAATCACTTACAATACCTCACTCTTTATTATTACTGACACATTAATAGGAAATCACCACAGCCAAGGAAAACAGAAAATTTTCAGTGACAAGATAACACACTGGTTTTTGTGATATATATATACATATATATACACATACACACACACACACACACACACACACACACACACACATATATATGGTATTCAGTCAAGGAACCTTTCAGTGGCTATTTTAAATTATTTTATTTCAAGACCTCATTTCAATATATAATAATAATATAATACTTGATTCTTATATAGTATATAAGAATCAAGGCCGACCTTGCCAGATATCTTATCAATTCAAGAGAAAGAGTATATTCATATTAATAGCTGTAAGGGCAGTATGATTTTTCAAACATGGTAAAAGAACACTGCTAAATGTCTTAATACCAAACATGGAGGGTGAGTGGCTCTCCATAAGTAGGAGTTGCTTTTATTGGCACCTGGATGAAAAGCAGCTCTCACAAGTCTTCAGGAAGAGAACAAACTGCACCCAAAATACATTAAATCCTATGCATCCCCTTTCTCAATATTCTCAAAACTCACACATAAATTATGACAAGTCACAATCCTGTGTTTCTACAGAGGCAGTTTTTCAAAAAAAAAAAAAAAAAAAAAAAACAAAGTGAAACTCTAAGAAGGTTAACTCACTGTGTGCAATCTTCTCTAACAAAACAGCCAAGCATTTCCTATGTGACTAATCTATTTTAAATTCTGTTCCTCTGTTCCTATGCATTCTGATATCTATTAAAACTGCCACAATATTTTAAAACAAGACCTGAGAATTTCTCAGCTTCTGATCTTTGCACTCCTTAAGTTTGCAGACATGTCTCTAGCAAACCAAATGACGGTGACAGGTTCCTTCAAATCAATTCTCTTGGATGAAATTTCACATTGACAAGCTACCTCAAATTACTCCCAAGTCTTCCGGGCTCTCACCAAGCAAGGGCTAAGTACTAAGGTTCCCCCCTCGGGATCACCTGCTTGCAAAACTTGGTCTGCAGGAACTATGCATGCAGAACTCCAACTCGATTTTCCTTCTCTTCAAGGTCTTGACAAACACTTGGGCTGACTACAATCACCATCTCCTTATCTTGAACCTTGTGAACCCTGAAGGCGAGGACAAGCAAGCATTTGATGGCCTTTGGGCAGTTTCTCCGCGAATAAGGTCACGCGCGCACGCAAACACACACACATGCACACACACACACGCACACACGCACCTCTGCATGCGAGGCTCGCAAGTCCCACATGTGCGTGCAAAGTGCACCAGGGCTCGGCCTGGGCGAGCACAATGAGTCTCGCTCCCCAGCACCTCGGCGCCAAGTTTCTGGAAGCTACTTCCCAGCAGCTCTGCCTCCGCTTCGCACCAGCCAACGGCATTCGGAAGGAGACACCCAGGACGACCGTGGCGGCGGCGGGGAGGCACTTTTCAGAGTCTGCACACCCGCACCAAAAAGAAAAAAAAAAAAAAAAAAAAAAAAAAAAGGCTCTGCCCGCTGCAAAATAATAACAGTGATAGTAATAATCATCATCCTGGGTGGAGGGGAAGGGGGCGCTGCCTGCACCCACGAAGCCCAGCCCACCCCACTGCAGTCCGCAGGGAAGGGGGGCTCCGTCGAAGGGACCCCCGAGCTTCCCCGGGCAGCACCGCCCCGCGCCCCCCGCGCCGCCCGCGCCCCCCGCGCCCGGGTGCTACCTACAGGGCCGGCGGCGGCGTCTGCTCGCGCTCTCCCCGGAGCACCGCGCGGCCCCCGCTCCTGCCCGCTCCGCCGGCTGCGGCCGGGACGCCCCCGCTCCCATGCAGGGAAGGGACGGCGGGTGGGCGCGCTCGCTCGATCGCTCGCTCTCCCCGCGCCGCGCCGCGCCGCGCCCGGCCCGCCCGCCAGCCCCGACGGCGATCGCTCGGCCGCGCAGCGCAGGCGGCAGCTCCGGGCGGGCGGGGGGCACGGGGCGCGCGGGGGCGCAGCCTCCTCTCCCGCGGGGCTCCCTCCCGGCTCCCGCCCCGCCCCCGCCCCCGCCCCCCGCGCTCCTCCCTGCTCCCTTCCTCCTCTCCTCTCTCCTCCTCCTCTCCCTCTCTTCTCCTCCTCCTCTCCCTCTCTCCTCCTCCTCTCCCCCCTCTTCCTCCTCTCCCCCCTCCTCCTCCCCTCCTTCCTCCTCCTCTTCTCCCTCCCCTCCTCCCCCTCTCCCCCCTCCTCCTCTCCCTCTTCCCCCTCCTCTCCTCCCTCCCCTCCCTCCTCCTCCCCTCCCTCCTCCTCCTCTCCCTCCGCTCCTCCTCCTCTCCGTCCCGGGCCGCCCCCGCAGCCCCCGCCCCGCCGCGGTCACGCCGGGAGATTCCGCGCTCGCCACCCCCGCGGGGCTCTGGCTCCGGCCCCCGCCCCGCCCCGCCCCGGCCCTGCCCGCCCCCGCCCCCGCCCCCGCCCCCGCGCGCGGCCGGTGACGGTGACGCAGATCCCCGCGGGGGTGGCGGCTGCGGGGCCTCTTCCCGCCGCCCCCTCTGCGGAACCCGGAGGGCGGCCCATTCGCACGGCAGCTGGGAGGAACCGGGTGGGCGCCTCCGGGCGGGAAGGAGGGAGGGACGCGGGGGCGGGGGGGACGGACGGACGCACGGAGGGAGCGAGGGAGAGACGGAGGGAGGGAGGGAGCGAGGGAGGGAGAGAGGGGGAGACGGAGGGAGGGGGAGGGAGGGAGGAGCAGACGCCTGGGGCCTGCTCGGCTGCCTCCGGCAAGGTTTGCGAGGACAGGGAGACCGGGAGAAGTAGCGAGGAGGGAAGGGAGAAAGGGACGGGGAAGGGAGGAGCAGGGAGGAGGAGGAAGGAAGGGACGGGGGAGGGAGGAGCAGGGAGGAGGAAGGGAAGAAAGGGACGGGGGGGGGGAGGGAGGAGGAAGGAAGGGACGGGGGAGGGGGAGGTGCGTGCCCGGGAGAGGGCTGCGAGGAGCACGGCCCGCCGAGCCTTCAGGCGGGACGACCCCCTGGGAGGTGGACTTTGAAAAAGACAGACACAGACAGACACAGACAGACACAGAGAGGAGGCCAGGCCGGGGCCACGGGGTTGAGCGCATGTTACAATGTGCGAGGACCCCGGTTCGAGCCCCTGGTCCCCACCTGCAGGGGGAAAGCCTCCGGTGAAGCAGAGCTGCAGGTGTGTCTGTGTCTCCCCCACCCCTCCCAATTTCTCTCTGCCTAGCTAATAACAAACAAAATATTTTTAAAAAAAACAAAAAACGTTAAGAGCAGCAGGTGTCTATCTTCCCCTTCCCTCTTAATTTTTATCCAATATATATTTTTTAAAGTAAGAAAATGAAAAAATAATTTAAAAAAAAAAGAGAGAACCAGAAAGAGCTCCCAGCTCTGCCCAGTGGCGGGCGCCGCCCCCTCTCTGGCTGCCCGGCCCGCTGCGCCCCTCGCCCCGCTGCAGCCACGGTCACGGTCACGGGGGCAGGTGGCAGGTGCGCGGCGCTGGAAGGAAAGCCCGGTTCAAAGAGAATCCCCGCCTCAACCTTCCACAGATCGACCTTCCACGACCTCCCACACACACACACACACACACCACCACCACCACTGCCACCACCACGGGTGCGACTGTCCAGCCCGCCTGGTCACTTGATTCCTCCCTTCCACCCTGCAGAAACCTGCCTGCTATTTTTCTTCCGCGTGTCCTGGGGCGTGTGACTACAGTCTCCTCTAGGCCTGCTGACAGAGCGTTTGTGAGTTTGGTTTGCTTCGACTTTTCTAACCAAAGAAAGTATTGAAACACTTCCAAAAATGTAATTCAGCTATTGCCAAGATAAACTGGAATTTTCCTTTAAAATTTTTTTTTCTTTCTGCAAAAAATGGGGAACGTGAAAGACTTGCTTGACTTAGAGCATCATGCTCTTCGGCTGCGGGCGCACCGAGGCAGTGTAGCACTACTGTCTTTAATAGACATAAGAATCCAGTTTGAAAGGAGGCCACTGGCACATTCTGGCTGACTTCGCTGACGGAATACAAGGCATTCTTTGACAGGGAAAATTCTCCATACCACATCTTTATGTTGCAGCAGTGGGTGAGTTGATATCATTGAAAGAAAAAGACCTTATTAGACGGCTGGACCCTTTTTGTCCTCCTTTTTGCAAACATCATGTTATAGGAATGAGGAATAATACCACGCTGTAATTATAAACCTCCTCCTCCAGTGGTAGTGAAAAGTTCTGTCTGGTGTAGCTGTGTTGAAATCTCGAATGAATATGCATGATTACCTACTACAGTTCTACGTTAGCTGAATTCAGAAACCACGGCTGCAAGTTCATCCGAACGTTACTATTAGTTTTGGAGCTGTGGATCCAGCTCCAAAAGTTCTTATATTTTCATACCAAATAAGAGTTTCGTAAAGTAAAGATAGGGGTTTACAGACTTTTAGACAATGTGATCTGTGAAAGTCTTGCAGTTCCTCTCTGGAATCCTGGTGTTTTGCGCTGTTCTGAAATAACTTTCTTCCAGAAAGTTGTACTGTCAGTGATTCATGAAACCCAAATGAGTGATCTTAACCTGAACTTGTGAGCCTTCCCAGTGAAAGTCTTTACAGAATGAGAGGAAATGCCATTAAACCCTTGACATGAGCGTGTGTGTGTGTGTGTGTGTGTGTGTGTGTCTGTCTTTCTGTCTGTCTAGCACTGAACTTTATGCTGAGAAGGAAATGTGTCTGGGCAGATTTTTCTTCAAACTTGAGTAGCCGATTCTGTAGGTCTGCATGGCAGCGATATAGTCAGTACGACTGTTAAAAAGAAAACTGAGGCACAGGGTGGTGTGATACACCTGGTTGAGCTCACATGTTACAGTGTGCAAGGTTCAATCCCAAGTACAAGCCCCCAGGCCCCACCTGCAGGGGGATCTCTGTGTGAGTGGTGAAGCAGGGCCACAGATGTCTCTCTACCTCTCTCCCCTTTTATCTCCCTCTACCCTCTCGATTTCTCACTCTCTCTAGCCAATAAGTAAAGATAATTTTAAAAAAGAAAACTGAGTCACTCACGTCTGAGACCACTCTGATAAAGCACCACTGACTGGTGTTTACCTCCTAACCACTTTGTCCTGTATGTCGCCTATAAGCACGACCTCCCTGCCATCTCTCTCCGCCTTGTTCTCCCATTCTTTCTCTATGTGTCACAGATACAGTCTTCTTTCATTCCCAGAGACTGGTGGTTTGCTAAGGAAAAGCACTTCATCCTTTGAAACAATAATTATGGCTTCTATTTAGTCTCTATCCCATACAATCCTGTATATCTCATGTCTCTTTTGTTCAACACATGTATACTGAACAGAATTTTTGAATGGTTATTAAAAATATCTTCAGACAGCCGTGTATTTGAAAAAATAATTATTTGGAAAGAAACATTTTCACATTGTGAAATAAAAGGCAAGTTTTAAATAAAAAATATGGAAAATCAGCAATTATTCTGATCTTTGAATGAAAATTTCACTGAGAGGATGTTAATTTATTTCAGAGATATTTCTTATTTTAATATATTTAAGTGACTTGAAAAAAATGAATTATAGATTTTAGATGTCCTTAAAAGAGAAAAAATAGCATTCTGTTTTATGGCCTACAAAATCTAAGATACAATATAATTGTATTCTATTGTTCTCCTGTTACTGCCTCCAAGCAATTCTATATCTGAATTTTCAACTCTTTGTGATGGTGGCCCCACAATTAACTGAGTCACACGTAACATACATATTACCAGAAATACAATTAAAATTTCCTTTATTTTGTAATAGAAGATCAGTTTTTTTTAATATAGAGAGAATTTACATTTTTATTTTTTTGCCTCCAGGGTTATTGCTGGGGCTCAGTGCCTGCACCATGAATCCACTGTTCCTGGAGGCCATTTTTCCCCCCTTTTTGTTGCCCTGGTTTGTTTTATCATTGTTAAAGTTATTATTGTTGTTACTGATGTCATTGTTGGATGGGACAGAGAGAAATGGAGAGAGGAGGGGAAGACAGAGAGAGGGAGAGAAAGACAGACACCTGCAGACCTGCTTCACCGCCTGGGAAGCGACTCCCCTGCAGGTGGGGAGCCGGGGGCTGTCACGGAGATCCTTACTCTGGTCCTTTTGGTTTGCATAACGTGCGCTTTAACTCGCTGCGCTACCGCTAACGCCGTACCCCCAATTTAAATGTTTAAACATTTATTAGGTTGTCATAAAAGTCGTGATGTACTTTTGCTTAAAAAACATGGAGCAGTACATCATGACTTTTCCAACAACCCAATAGGAGACTGTAGATGGGTTTCGAACGTTAAGGTGACTGGAATATGTGTGTGTGTGTGTGTGTGTGTGTGTGTGTATTCATTTCAAATGTCATCACTTTAAAATGCCTTCTCTGAAAAACATAAGCAAATCTTCACCACTGTTACACTTTTGAGAAGATACTATATAGTCTCAAAATATAGCTACTGTAGAGTTTTAAGATGTAATGGGTTATGAAGTTCACTGAGTTCAGTCTGGTTTAGTCAAAATTGATTCAAGTACTTTGAAGAAATTCAACATACAACTAGCTTAGTTTCTGTTTGTTTGTTTGTTTTTAACTAGCTCAGTTTCTAACATTTTTTTTTCTTTTGTTTTTAACATCGTGCCTATTTTGAACTTGAGATATAGACCCTATTATAAAATAGTGACATACTTAGACTTCCAGGACAAGGGGCAGTGCGTGTAAAATGCAAGTGAAAATGCAAAATTGCAGTCTCTGGAGGACGTAGGTCAGATCTTCGAAGCCATCTAACCAAATTGACTTCTACAGATAAAGAAGCTGACTCTTCACGTGGATAACATGAGGTGTAGGAGAGCACTGTCACAGTAAAGACTAAGTGCACACAAACATGGCACTGAGTGAAGAGTGGTTTCGGTTTTATTTTAATAGCTTGTGCTTAAGACAGAAGAAATGTAAAAAGAAACTTTTGAAAAGACTGTCTAGAGAGAATTTCCAGGCACGTTTTAGAGGCTTAGAGCTGCTTTTCTTTTCTTCCTTCTCTGCCCTCTCTCTTTGACTACAGTGGTTATAATCCAGATACTTTCTCTTTCCAGAGATCCTCTCTGTAGGGCTCGTGTAGTTGAATGTTTCCACAGCACTCTTTCAGGTTTCCACAACACTGTCTGCTGTAACTCATTCCTGTTCTGGACTGAATACTTACATCTCACCAGCTTGTCTAGATTGAAGTGCTAACTAACTTCCAGCGTGAGGGTATTGGGAGTCTAGCCTTGGGAGATGACGTTATAGTGAATGAAGTTTATGTCCTATTAACAACAACAACAGCAAATCCCAGAGGCCACTTATCTGTCCCTTTCAGTGTGTAAGGGCTGGCTCCATGAGAGGCTGAAGCTTAGGACCAAAAAGGAAGCCTCACTAGACACCGCACCACCTGCAGCCCCTTCACCTTGGAATGACTGCGCTCCAGACTATGAACAGAAATGTTGGCTGTTTGGTGACTCCATTAAAAAACAGGGCGAGGGGGCCGGGCAGTGGCAAAGGGTTACGTGCACATAGTACAAAGCGCAAGGACCTGCTTGAGGGTCTCGGTTCCAGCCCCCGGCTCCCCACCTGCAGGGGGTTCGCTTCACAAGCAGTGAAGCAGGTCTGCAGGTGTCTCTCTGTCTTTCCCTCTCTATCTTCCCCTGCCTCTCAATTTTTCTCTGTCTCTATCCAATAAGGGGAAAAAAACGGCCTCTAGGAGCAGTGGATTCCTAGTGCTGTCACTGAACACCAGCGGATAACCCTGGAGAAGAAAAAAAAAATGGGAAGAGGATATGAATAGAATTATTACGAAAGAAGAAATTCACGTGACCAACAGACATAAGAAATAAACGTTCAAAGTTGCTGACTATTAGAAAAATGCAAATAAAGATAATAATGAAATAACACTTTTCATACGTGAGAATGCCACACATTAGAAAGGACAGAGACAGGGATTGGGCGGTAGTGCAGCGGGTTAAGCGCAAGTGGCGCAAAGCTCAAGGACTGGCATGAGGATCCCAGTTTGAGCCCCCGGCTCCTCTCCTGCAGGGGAGTCGCTTCACAGGCGGTGAAGCAGGTCTGCAGGTGTCTATCTTTCTCTCCCCCTCTCTGTCTTCCCCTCCTCTCTCCATTTCTCTCTGTCCTGTCCAACAATGAACGACATCAACAATAACAATAATAACCACAAGGCTACAATAACAAGGGCAATAAAGGGGGGAAATAATGGCCTCCAGGATCAGTGGATTCATGGTGCAGACACTGAGCCCCAGCAATAACCCTGGAGGCAAAAAGAAAAGAAATGAAAGGACAGACATTAAGTGCTGGTGAGAATGTGGGGAGAGAAGAAAGCTTCTGCACTGTTGGTGTGAATATAAATTGATTCAACCCCTCCAGGAAACAGACTGGGGGTTCCTCAGAACATTAGAAATGGAACTCCCATGTGTATGACTTAGCAGTTCCTCTCCCAGGGATATGCGCAAAGAGATATACCTCTGTTTACCGAAGTTTAAAGTCATCCAAACAGAAGCATCCCAGATGGCCATCGACAAATAAGTGGTTCAGAAAGCTGTGGCATTATCAGCACAATGGTGAGAAATGCTGAGTTTCTGTCCTTTTCCGTATCTTGAATGGAACTTGAAGGAATCATTTTAAGTATAGTAAGTTGGAAGCAGAAGGACAGATACCAGGTGACCTCACTGACAGATGATAAGTAAGAAGCAAGACAAGAAGGAAACCAGGTGAGACTTGGACTGGCTGCGGTACAGAACAGAAGACTCTGGACTAGGAGGACATGGGGTGGGGTGAGGTGGGGATGGGCGTTGAGTACTGGGTAGTGCTTGATGACAGAGTGCCTTGGGTTGGTGGTGGGAGTGGTGTGAAGACACCAATCATGGGAAAGTAAGAAACTTTGGTTTGCAAATGGTTTGCAAACTAATGGTTTGCAGTACTCAAGTACTGCAAACCATTACCCAGCCCAAAATGATTTAGAATAAGGGGGGGGGGGTGTTTGTTGGTTTTTTTGGTTTTTGCCACCAGGGTTATCTCTGGGGCTTGGTGCCAGCATTACGAATCCACTGCTCCTGTGGCCATTTTTCCCCCATCTTATTGGATAACAATGATATTCCATTGACTATCTTAAGCCACAGATCCTTTATTCACTTGTCTATTGACAACTTCATTTTTAATTCAGAATATATACAAATATCAAATCTGTAAGTTGAACACCTGAAACTGAAACAATGCTGTATGTTAATTATCCTTCAATAAAAAAAAAAACTTCAACAAAAAAAAAAAAACAGTGTGGAATCTAACAAAGCCCATAAGCATCTTCCAAAGTAACAAATTCTTTATTTGAAACAAACGAACAAAAAATCAGTAACTTAGCCACCAGATATGTATTGAGCTCTCACATGGAATCAGTCCTGGGTAACTATAAGCCTTGAAGAAAATGTCTACAAGTCAGATAGCTATCTATATGTATCCATATTTATATCTGTGTCTATATCAATATCGCTTGCTTGAGCTGATTTAATCTGTTGTTTCAAATACAGTCGTGTTGCTGATCAGTCATCACGCATGTGTGCGCTTGTGACTGTCGAGACCGCACCTCCCTCAGGGACTTGCACAATCGTAGGACTTTTATCACTGAGCCTCTCGCTTCCATGCAGAGACAGAAGTGGCTTCCGGGCAGCCTCTGATGTCTCCAAGCTTCTGTTCAGCTGCAGAAAACCGGCTCCACCAGACTCGGGGCTGTTCTAGGGCTGCTAGAGACGCTTCTCCAGGCTGTTGTGCCTCCTTGGAGGAGGAGGGCAGCTTGCACTCCTTCCTCATCTGCCAAACACATCCATCCCAGTCTCCATGCTGTACCTGGTTAAGAGAGCTTGCTGCCATTCAGCACATTCTCCAACTCAAAGTGGCCCCAGGCCCCACCCTAGAGATCAAATTGCCCCTGGTAGCACCCTGTCAGACTACTTTTTGGTAGACTTTGTGTTTTTCAGATTCTCTTCTGGATTCTACAAATGTGTATTTGTTAAAGTTTTTTTTTTTTTATTATCTTCATTTGTTTACTGAGTAGAGATAGCCAGAAATCAACAGGGAAAAGGGAGAGAAACATTAGGACACCCACAGCCCTGCTTCACCACTCGCAAAGCTTTCCGCCTGCAGATGGGGCTCAAACCCCATCAGACCCAGGGGCTCAAACCCGGGTCCTTGTGCGTTGTGATACATGCACTCAACCAGGTGCACCACCCCCTGGCCCCTACAAGCTATTTTATTTTTTTATTATCTTTATTTACTTATTGGATAGAGATAGTCAGAAATTGAGAGGGAAGGGGGAGAGAGGCAGAGAGACAGAGAGACGCCTGCAGCACGGCTTCACCACCTGCAAAGCTCTCCCCCTACAGGTGGGGACTGGGAGCTCGAACTCAGGTCCTTAAGCACTGTAACAGGTGCGCCCCCGCCCGGTCCCCACTCTACGGATGTGAAGCCATTTTTCTCGTCCTACTCTTTTCAATCTCTCGGTGTTCCTACGAGCTGGAGTGGGTTTGTCTGAGGCACATTGACATCGCTACAAAGGTGCTGGTGGGAGGTCCCCATCCGGACGCTTGGAGTAGGTGCTTGGGACGCCCAGAGGCGTCACACAGGGGCACACTGCTTGTCTCGCTGTCACCCTCTGCTCAGACTCATACACACTAGGCAGGAGTTTCGAAGAACCACACACCCCACCTTGCTTGTATGCTATGAGCAGGAAATAGACACATCCCTTAGAAGGGGGGTATTTCTCCAGCGAGAACAAACCTTCAGAAGCAGAGGGCTGCCTGGGGATAGTCAGAGGAGGAAGAAACGGAAAGGGACTGAGACAGTCCAGGCTCCCCATGTCGCCCCGTGGACTGACAGCTAGGTCCTTTGAGAAAGAAGGACTTCCTGTTCTGCTCCGCTCCTGGCTGGCAAGAGCTGCTGGCAAGGCCACTCCAGCTCCCACCTCCCCTCTGTCCTCCCCCACCCACGGCACTCCTTCATTGCTTTCTCCTCCCCTCTCAGTGTTCTCCTCATGTCTGGGTTTATTTCCTGACCAAAAAAAGAACATGGTCTGATCTCAATTACTTCGGAGATGTTAATGTTGCGGTATTCTAGTTTTCCAAAGTTGTTTGGATGCTGTTTGTTCAACAATTAAACACATGGTGAGAGATACACTCTAAGCCATTATGTTCAAGAGAAAAAAAAATTTTTTTTTAAATCTTTGCCCTAATCCTTGGTCTAGAAAGACCAGGATGTAAAAGTAGAGTCACACCTTTTTCTTTTTTAATTATCTTTATTTATTGGATGGAGACAGCCAGAAATCAAGAGGGGAGGGGGTGATAGAGAGGGAGAGAGAGACACCTGCAGCCCTGCTTCACCACTTGCAATGTTTTCCCTCTGCAGGTGGGGACCAGGGGCTTGAACTCAGGTCCTTGTGCATTGTAACCTGTGCACTCAACCAGGTGTGCCACCAGCCGGCCCTGTCACTCCATTTTCTAAGCTGTTTTTAGACACACAATGAAAAGAGCGATGATTCTGCCTTGCTAGGACATAGGAGCGAAAATCATGAAGCTTATGGGAAGTGACAATCAGGTCTCCAGGGGATGAATTGAATAGACTCAGGAAGTACAGACACGGCCCTCAAAGCACAGAAGCGCTGAGGCACCGAGGCCACGGGAAACATGAGCAGTGCATTAGGGAAGCAATTGCACAGGGAGACATCACTAACTCCGAATGACTTAAGAATGAAATGGGATGAGGACGGAAGCAGAAGATGTGATTACAAAGGCAGCGTCCTCATAGGAGATGACAGGCCGGCGTTGTACGGTATCACTGCCTTTTCGTCAGTGAGTGCAAACATCATGCCGGAGGTATTAAGAATTGTGGTTACAGTGAGGGGAGAGGAAGGTGATGGAAAGGCAAACAGGAGCCTTCAGAAGTGCAGGCGTGACTTTCCCTGGTTTGTGCCATGGGTATAGAAATAGTCACTTTGTAATGCTTCACTGAAATACATATTCATGGTGTCAGTACTTTTCCTGATGTTATTATTCTCGTTTGTTAAATTATTTTTTCTTTAAATCAAACTGATTGATTTAACAAAGAAAGAGAAGGAATAGAAAGAAAAAGGAAGGAAGGAAGGAAGGAAGGAAGGAAGGAAGGAAGGAAACAGAATCCGGCACTCCAATTGTGTAAACTTGGGCTGGAGTTCAGGAATCTGCATTTTGGGGAGGGGTGGGATGCACAAGGCTTATTGCTGAGACCCGATCATGGTACCTGGATGGTGCCACTGTTCCTGGCAGCCAGTTTTCCTTTTTCCGGTAGAGCCAGAAATAGAGCAAAAGAGAAAGTGATACCTGCGGCACTGCTCCACTGTTCCTGAATCTTCCTTCTTGCAGATGGGGACTGAGGACTTGAACCTGGGTCCTTGCGCATGGCAATGTGTGCTCTATCCTAGTGCACTCCCATCCGACCCCCAAGAATCTGTTATTTCTAAAGCAATTACTTTAGAAGATTTAAAGCCAAAAGGGACTCCTAGAACCACAGTTGAGAACGCTACTGAGCTTGTGGGGAGTTGTCCAAGACATTTAAGGGGTAAATGAAGAATCAAGAAAGCTTCCTTGGTCTGTCTGCAGGTGCAGGTCAGTGAGAAGCTGTGGGTGGCCGCCAGCTTACTCTGAAGCACATACCTGCCCTCTGGCCCATCCCCACGTGTTTTGAGGGAAGTGTTACAAATAAGGTGTTAACCACCTGTAAAAACAATTTTGTGAGGTGTGTTTTACTTTTTCAGCCTTTTTAAATATTGAAAAAATAATAAAGGTCCTAGTATAAAAGTTTCTGATAGTCAAATTTAAGACAAGGAGTGTTCTGGACAAGATCTATTAAGGCAACAAAGAGCTTTCTAGAATTCTTGCCACTGGGAGCATTCTCAGCCCGTGAGTAAGAGTTCTGCGGCTGATCTGCCATCTCTGTGGCATTTCCTCAGTGGTGACTGATTTGGATGGATGTGACTACATTCTCTTGCTGATGCCCCTTTATAAGCAGATGGATATTTTTTATGACATGAAGCATCCAAACTCTAGTGCCTTTGGAGAAGGGGGGGGGAGGCCAATTTATGTTACAGGGTTTTTTTTTCTCCTGTTTTTCAGTGTTTTCAAAGAAAAGAAAGGGAAATTGACTTAAACAAAGAATAGAAAACTCTAAAAACTATGACACAGAGTGGGGGTGGGGGGTTGATAGATAGCATAATGGTTCTGCAAAGAGATTCTCACACCAGAGGCTCCAAAGGCCCACGTTCAATCCCCTGCACCACCATAAACCAGGGCTGAGCAGTGCTGTGGTAAAAGAAAATAAATACATAAAATAAAAGCTGTGACAGAAAGTTTGCAGAAACACCTCTCTCACAACTGAAATACGGAGCAGAGTGAATAAATGGTCCTTCAGTGGTACGACTCTGACTTCTCTGAACCAGATCCGTAAAACCTGTCTGCTTCCCTTTATCAACACAACAAAAAAAAATACATACATGGAAACCACTACATACATGGAAACCACTACATACATGGAAACCACTACATACATAGAAACCACTACATACATGGAAAACCACTACATACATGGAAGCCACTACATACATGGAAAACCACTACACACATGGAAACCATTACATACATGGAAAACCACTACATACATGGAAACCACTACACACATGGAAAACCACTACACACATGGAAACCACTACACACATGGAAAACCACTACATACATGGAAAACCACTGCACACATGGAAAACCACTACACACATGGAAAACCACTACATACATGGAAAACCACTACACACATGGAAAACCACTACATACATGGAAACCACTACATACATGGAAACCACTACATACATAGAAACCACTACATACATAGAAACCACTACATGCATAGAGACCACTGCATACACAGAAACCGCTACATACATGGAAACCACTACATACATGTAAACCACTACATACATGGAAACCACTACATACATAGAAACCACTACATACATGGGAACCACTACATACATGGAAAGCCAGCAGAAAAACCAGCGTGGAGCTCACATGAACTGCCGACAGAAGAAATAAGGCAAAAATCCAGGTGACAACAACAGAGACTTGCTTTTTATTTCTTTCTGATCTGATAAATGGAGGCATCTGTGGTGCCGGTGGGGATTAAGCCTCTCCCTGCTTAGTCCACGCTCCTCACTGAATTCAGCCTGCCTGGGTTCAGCCAGACCCCGTGCTGCTGGACTCTGCCAATCTTTCAACTCAAGTCCAGTTCAGGCCTCACAAGATTCGACTGGAACCTGGTTCAGAGTACTCCAGGCTCGGCCTGTGCTCAGTGCAGCTTGTGTCTGGTAATTCGCCCAGTTCCAGCCAGACCCCTCGCCACTCTGGCCAGCTGGTTCCACTGAGGGCTCTGCCACCTACTGCCTCTGTGTATTTGTGGAGAGACACATATGGGAAGGTAACAATATTGGCCTGCGATGGTGGTCAAAGACAACGACTTGAACGAAACCCCCAGTTCTGCTGATCAGAACTTCAAAGTTATGGTCCCAGAGATGGTTTTCAGATTGAGAATTATGGAGAAGGACTGAAACAAATTCAGAAGAATAAATGAAGAAATTTATAGACAAATTCTCAATCGTCATCAGAGAAGTGCAAAGTACAGTGGCAGAACACCTGCAGACTGACAGCCACCAATAGCAAAGGGGAGAACAGCAAGATAGATGGGAAAGCCATTATCCCCCCACCCCTACACACACACACACACACACACACACACACACACACACACACACACACACGGAAAGAAACACTAAAATAGATGAAGAAAATATAAGAGCATTATAGAAGCGCATTGAGAGAAACAGCATCTATGTCATAAGAGTCCAAGGAGAGCAAGAAGGACAGACACAATTCCTGTCTAAAGACATTCTAACTGAGAATTTCCCCCAAACCAAACAAGTAAGGTGCGATCCGGGAGGTGGCATAGTGGGTAAAGCACTGGACCCTCAAGCATGAGGTCCCGAGTTCAATCCCCAGCAGCACATGTACCAGAGTGAGGTCTGGTTCCTGCTGTCTCTCTCTCCTCCTAGCTTTCTCATGAGTAAATAAATAACATATTTTTAAAAAGAAGTGAGTAGGTCCTCAAACCCAGGAAGATGGGCAGAGTCAAATGAAAAACAAATTCAAAGCAAAGTTCACTTCGATACAGAGTCATTAAAGTAGCAAAGATCAGAAACAGAGCAGGGGCCAAGTGCTGGTGCACCTGGTTGAACATACATGTTACAGTGCACAAGGACCCAGGTTCAAGCCCTGCAGGGAGAAAGCTTCACAAGCAGTGAACCAGGGCTGCAAGTGCCTCACTTTCTCTCTCCTTCTCTATCTCCCCCTTGCATCTCTATCCTATAGTTTCTGTCTCTGTCCTACAAAATTAATTACATAAATAAACAGACAACAAGAGGATTCTGAAATCTACTAGAGACAAGCAGAGTCACCTATGATGGAAATCCCCCAAGACTGTCAGCTGATAACACCACAGAAACTCTAAAGGCTAGAAAGCGCTACAGGATATATTCAGAGTTCTTGTGGGTTGGTGGGAGTGGGGGCTGGGGTGGGGTAACGCATTTTGATGAGGTGAAAAACTATCCTTCTGAAACACTGATCAGCTCTAAGCCAAGGTTACCTCAAAAGCAAATTAAAACTATTACTATATTTTGAAATCACAAATTATTGGCTAGAATTAAAAGTATAAAGGGTTATAAATTTCTGGTAAGAGTACAAGTTAGTACAGTCACACTGGAGAACAATCTGACAATATTTATCGGAATCCATGTTTTTCAACCCAGAAATTGTACTTCTGGGTATATCCTCAAAGAAGTTCTTTGACACGAGCCCCAAGATCAAGACTACTCACTGCAGCATTGCGTACACTAGTGAAAAATTGGAAACAACTTACTTTAGAACAGCAGAGGGATTTGTGAGTAAATTTGTGATACATTCATTTGTGGCTATAGCTGTGAAAATAAATGAAACAGATTCATATAATTTCTCATGGAAGAATCTCATCTATAATGCTGGATTAAAATATGTAGATGAATGAGCATATTATGACATTTATAGCCAAGTTAATAGCATGTAAGAACATGATTTTTTTAAAGAACAGAAAGCAAAAACATAAAGTAACAACTGGACTGGTTTAGTCAATTGCACCAAAGCAAAGGATTCTGGGAAGGAGGACAGAGAGAGAGGTGGAGGGGGAAGGCTTCAGGTCCTGGTGCAGGATGATGGGCCTAATTTTGTGGTGACTGTGTTTTGCAGACACCTGTCTTGATAAGACGAGAAACTGTATCCTGTGCCAACAGCTGTACGTAATTAACCATCAACCTCCAATAAAACGTAAGTGAATATATACATACATTTAAATTTTTAAAAATATTTTATTCCCTTTTTGTTGACTTGTTATTGATGTCATCGTTGTTGGATAGGATAGAGAGAATGGAGAGAGGAGGGGAAGACAGAGAGGGGGAGAGAAAGACAGACACCTGCAGACCTGCTTCACTGCCTGTGAAGCGACTCCCCTGCAGGTGGGGAGATGGGGGTCGAACCAGGATCTTTCTGCCAGTCCCTGCGCTTTGCATCACGTGCGCTTAACACACTGTGCTACCACCTGACTCCCCATACAGACATTTTTTTTAAGTGTGACATATTACCTTGTTGCAATGGAAGTCTCTCCAGACAATTATAGATGAGCTATACAAGGGGTCACAGAACAAAGAATAAAGCAAAATGCTTAAACCATATGGTTTGTTAAATCAGTTGAAAACACAGTAAGATGCAAAGTTAAAGTAGGTTAAGCTGTCTAAGATATGGTAGAGAAGAAAGGTGACACTACCTGAATTTTAGTTCAATTACCTCTCTCTCCTCCTCCTCCTCTAATTCTTCTATTTCTTCTTCTCCTTCTCCTCCTTCTCCTTCTCCTCCTCCTCCTCCATCATCATCATCATCTTCTTCTTCTTTTTCTTCTTCTTCTTCTCCTTCTCCTCCTCCTCCTCCTCCATCATCATCATCATCATCATCTTCTTCTTCTTCTTCTTCTTCTTCTTCTTCTTCTTCTCTCTCTCTCTCTCTCTCTCTCTCCCCTCTCTCCTGTCTGCTTCTTCTCCTACTCCTCTTCTCCCCCTCCTTTTCTCCCCCTCCTCTCCTCCTCCTCCTCTTCCTCCTCCTCCTCCTCCTCCTTCTTCTCTCTCTCTCTCTCTCTCTCTCTCTCCCCCTCTGGCCTCAGGAATCTTCACTGTGTCATAAATATTTGATGACTCATGTCCTCTTGTATACTTAGTGTATCATGACTATTGGGTGTGTCTTGGATTTTCCACTCTTTTTAATTATGTTCATTTTATGACTGTTCTATTTATCCATGTCTACTAATTTTATCTGTGTCTGTCTGTCAAGCAATGGGTTGCTAACTTGCTTATTCTTATATGTTTTATACATTTTGCCTGTCTCATAAGCTGTGTGCCCCAATTTTTAGTTCAATTTTTCTCTGTGTGTATACATTCTCCTTACCCTCTATAGAACAATTGTATACTCGTAAACCATTCAGCACACACAAACATACATTTGTGTGTAATATGGCTAAAATATAAATAAATGCTTGAAAAGCATAATCTGATACCTCAGGATCTGGAAAACCGCAATCAAGAAGGAAAGAGATCTGCCAAGGAAGGATTCCACAGAACTTTCATCAGTAACTTGATGAAAGAAGTATCACTGTGCTTTGTTGTCAGAAAGCATGTGAAGTTGATATTTTAGGAAAGGATTTCAGTGGATACAAGCCAACTCTAGGCCAAAGGTGGAGGCAGTTCAGTCTCCCAACAACTTGAACCAAGAATCAGGAAGCCAGGGAGAAAAGCTTTGGTTTTCCTTTTGCTGCTCACTGGTGAGCTCCGCAGACACGTCTCTTTCCCTCTCTACTTCTGGTGATTTTTCCCTCTCTACTTCTTTTCTTCTTTTTAATATAATTTTATTTATGTATTTATTTATTTATTTATTTATTTGTTGGATAGAGACAGCCAGAAATTGAGAGGAAGGGGAAGACAGAGAGACACTTGCAGCCCTACTTCACCACTTGTGAAATGACCTCCCTACAGGTGGGGACTGGAGGCTTGAACTCGGGACGTTGCACATTGCAACATGTACACCCAACCAGATGGACCACCACTCAGACTGCCTAAAGATCTTGATGTCCAGGAGTTGGGCTGTAGCGCAGTGGGTTAAGCGCAGGTGGCGCAAAGCACAAGGACCAGCATAAGGATCCCGGTTCGAACCCCAGCTCCCCACCTGCAGGGGAGTCGCTTCACAGGCAGTGAAGCAGGTCTGCAGGTGTCTATCTTTCTCTCCTCCTCTCTGTCTTCCCCTCCTCTCTCCATTTCTCTCTGTCCTATCCAACAATGACAACAACAACAATAATAACTACAACAATAAAACAACAAGGGCAACAAAAGGGAATAAATAAATAAAATAAAATATAAAAAAAGAAAAAAAAAGATCTTGATGTCCTAAAGGGCCAAGCAGTGGCACACCTGGCTAAGTGCACACATTACAGTGTACAGGGACCTGGGTTCAAGCCCCTGGTTCCCACCTGCAGGGGGAAAGTTTCATGAGTGGTGAAGCAGGGCTGCAGGTCTCTCTCTGTCTCCCCTCCCCTCTCAATTTCTCTCTGTCTCTATCCATAAATAAATAAATAAATAATTTTTAAAAGATCTTTATGTACCACCTCCAGTGCTTTTTAAACTAGTCTATAGGGTTGGGGTCTATACCCTTCGGAAGTTTTGAGTGCTGCTTTGTCTGGAGGATGAAGAAACACTAACAGACCAGCTTCCTTCACTAAGCCCACCACTCTAGACACCTGGAACACTCCTCTGACCTCTGCTTTACAACACAAGATAGCTATGTCCCCAAGTATCAAGTCTTCAAGAGGGGGCCAGGTGGTGGCGCACCTGGTTGAGTGCACATGTTACAGTGCACAAGGACCCGGGTTCCAGCCCCCATTCCCACACCTTCAGGGGGAAAGCTTTGCAAGTGGTGAAGCAGGGCTGCAGGTGTCTCTATGTCTCTCTCCTTCTCTATCACCCCCTTCCCTCTCAATTTCTGACAGTCTCTATCCAATAAAGATAATAAAAAAAAATTAAGAAGAAAATAGTCTTCAAGGACCAGTGCTATTCCAAGCCCTTTCTGATGGTGTAATGCATGTAAAACGTTCAACATGAGTAAATCTCCCTCAGAAATTCCATGACGTCAAAGGAGCCAGTTCACAGTCTCACTACGACACCATCATTTTCATGCCACCTAGGAAGTTGAAGCAGCTCCACAGCTCCAGAGGCAAGGGTGCAGATGCCAGGGAAACAGCTGGCGGAGCTCCACTGTGCTGCCAGGCCAGAGCCCAGAAGGAAGCATGCGGGGCGGGGGCGGCAGGGGCGGCGGGGGCCCTCAGCATCCCCGTGTCCTCACAGTCTGTGTCTCTACTTGTTAGGTCGGCACACTGATTGAAAAATGTCCGTCTAGATCTATTTCTAGGCTTTCAGTGTGTGGAGGAAACACATCACTTTGTCATTTTATTTTTGTCAGGTCAGAGGCAGAGACAGATGTTCCTTTTCTTTGGTGATGCGTCTTTGGAAGCACAAGAGACAGGCAAATAGGCCACACTCGTCTGAGTCAGCTGGAGGGATTTGAGCAGCAAAAAAAGAATAGAGACAGCACTGGGAACAGATAGAGATGAGCACAATAAAATCAAGGGGAAGATTCGAGATGGTTTTGTTTTTTTAATGTTGAGGGAAAACGATGAAAAAAGTGTCCTAGTATGAATATCTTATTATTTGTCAAAAGCCCCAAATGCTGTCGATATAAATAACCTCTTAAAATTTACTGAGAGACGTGTGAACACTTATGGAAATCTAGTCAGTGGCTTGGTGAGTTTCCAGAGGAATCCTGGTCACGTTCTGCTGGGTTTTCAGGTGATTGTCATGCTCCCCTCATTGACTGGGAAGAGCAGAACTCAGCAGCTGCCATGCCGCCAGAAGCCTCTGGTAAATACACTTTTTAAGTTCAGGAAAGCTCATTAGTAAAATCATCTGGTCCTAGACACTTATTCTGGGGGAGACCCCTGACTACTCTTACAATTTCATAAAGAAAGTCTCTTTTTTAAAAAAGGAATTATCTTATTATGAGGAAAGCAGAAAGGTCAGAAAATCATTAAACTTTGGGATATGGCTGTGTCAGGGACTGATGCAAGGCCTCCAGGGTCTCTGGCTTCCAGGTCCCGTGTTATTGTTCTAAGTTATCTCCCCAGCCAAAGAAGCCTTAAAAAAAAAAAAAAAAAAAAACCTGGAGACATTTACCTATTGAAAGTTATGTTTGGGAGTCAGACAGTATTGCAGCAGGTTAAGCGCATGTGGCGCGAAGCACAATGACCGACGTAAGGATCCCGGTTCGAGCCCCCGGCTCCCCACCTGCAGGGGAGTCGCTTCACAGGTGGTGAAGCAGGTCTGCAGGTGTCTGTCTTTCTCTCCCCCTCTCTGTCTTCCCCTCCTCTCTCCATTTCTTTCTGTCCTATCCAACAACGATGACGACATCAATAACAACAACAATAACTATAACAATGGAAAACTACAAGGGCAACAAAAGGGAAAATAAATAAATAAAAGATAAATAAAATGAATTTTTAAAAAATTCAAATAAATTTATGTTTGAGCATGGACAAGGTCGTAGTTAGCAAAGAAATGTGAGTCAGAATCATGAGCCAGCACTTCAGACCCACGAAGAAGACGATCAACAGAAACTTACACAATAGATGATGTAGGTAGAGATATGAAACTATTTGAATCCTTATTCTTTATTGGTAGTATTATAAAATAATATTGTCATTTTGCAAGGCAGTTTGACTTTCTCAAGCAGTTACACAGTTAACGTATGACCCACCGGTTCTAGTCTAGGGATGTATCCAAGAGAATAAAAACATACACCCTTATAAAAATGCGTACAATGATATTCACCATAAGCAAAAAGTAAAAACAACCCAGACATTTTGCCTTTGGGGACCGATAGGATGCAGTATTGATGTTGATAGTTTGTGAATATGCAAAAAAAAAAGACCAACAAACTTCGAAATGGTGATTTTTGGTATGTGGATTACATATACGACCTATTATTTAATAAAAGAAATGTAATTGAAAATAAAGAGACTCATCTAGGATGTACAGAATCATCTAAATGATTCAGGTCACTGCCATCTCTGACAGCTTCAGTACTGCCAGGTGTTTCTCCTAATTTTCCATGTGCTCTTACTTAATTTTTAAAATTTTGAGACTTCAAAGTTATCCAAGTAAATAGTCTCAAGTGTGTCTCCAGCGTATCTTGGGCGGTCTCCTACAGTATCTGAGTCCACAGCCTACTGATTTGGATCCAGAGAGTAAATTATGACCACATGTATTTCAGCCATGGGTTAGCAGAGTACCAGTAAAGACTCGAATTTGTCAGGGGTGGGGCGGTAGCGCAGCGGATTAGGCACACATGGCATGAAGCCCAAAGGCCAGGTAAGGATCCCCGTTCGAGCTCGGGCTCCCCTTCTGCAGGGGGGTTGCCTCATAAGAGGTGAAGCAGGTCTGCAGGTGTCTTTCTCTCCCCCTCTCTGTCTTCTCCTCCTCTCTGGAATTCTCTCTGTCCTATCCAAGAACAAGGGCAACAAAATGGGAAAAATTGGCCACCAGGAGCAATAGATTTGCAGTACAGGCATTGAGCCCCAGCAATAACCTTGGAAGCAGAAAAAAAAAAAAAAAAAAACAGGCTGGGTGGTGGCGCACCTGGTTGATCACATGTATTACAATGCTCAAGGACCCAGGTTCGAGCCCCTGGTCCTCACCTGCAGGGGAACAGAAGCAATAATATTGCAAACTTTTTCTAAGACTTTTGAGAACTACAATGATTCTTGTTTCAGGGTGGAGACAGAACTTTGGTGGGTGTGGTGTGAAGCTGGACTGTCGTTTTGTAATCTTGTGAACAAGCCACTATTAAACCACTAATAATTTTCTTTAATAAAGGGGGAGAATAGGGCTAAACTTGAATTGGCTGTGGTCTGTTGTGTGGCTCTAGGGAGAAGTCAGGAGAAGGCTGAAGGGGAGTTGAGTCAGAGGAAGATCCCAAGTTCACAGAAGGTGTGTGTGTTGACACACGTCATGAGGACATAGGAGAGTGACAGTCTTGTAAACCATCACTTCCCCAGTAAAGTGAATTTATTTGTTTGTTTGCCTTTAACCAGAGCGCTGACTGCTCAACTCTGGCTTATTCTGCTGCTTCTTCTTCTAGCGTTTGCCCTTCTTCCGTAGCCAGTCAACAGTGTCAGGTTGAGCCTGATGTAAAGTTTCGAGACCTCCTTTGAATCTGGAGAGGTGGCAGTCGTTGACTATGTGGGTCATAGTCTGTCTGGAGCCACAGGGGCAGTTCGGGTCATCTCTGGCTCCCCAGCGATGGAACATAGCGGCGCACCGGCCATGGCCTGTTCGATAGCGATTGAGGAGGGCCCGATCATAACGTGCTAGGTCAAAGCCGGGTTGACGCTCGCAGGGTTCTATGATGAGGTGTTTGTTCTTGACCTCAGCTGACTGCCAGCTCTGTTTCCAAGAGACTGGAACAGAGAAGTTCAGTGTAGGCGTAGGGGACCAGATTGGGTGACGAGACGTCAAGCGTTGGACAGGGTGGGCGAAGATATCCGCGTATATTCTGCTGCTGCTAGAAGTTAAATCGGGGACTTTTGGTGCCTCAGGCATAAAAGCTGATTTGTATACCCATGATGTTGTCTCCCCAGCCCACCCAACAACCTGAATTTTAAAGGCACAGACAGAAGAAAAGGCATATGAATTGAACTGCATCACACCTAATGATTTTTGTGTAATGGGGTTAATAGGTAACACATAAATGAGTAAAGAACAGGACTGGAGGCACCAAGCACCCAGATCTAGCTCATAGGGCTCCTGTAAGCAAACTGTCCGTTACTGGAAAATACGTAGACACAGTGGTGAGTGGAGCAGCACCGAGAGCCCAGGCATAAGCCCCCACACCTATGGACATCTACTTTCTGACAAGGGGACACAAACTATTTAATAGAGAAAGGAAGGTCTCTTCAACAAATGGTGTTGGGAAAATTGGGTTGAAAACATGAAGAAAAATGAAACCCAAACCACTGATTTTACCACACACCAAAGTAAACTCCATGTGGATCAAGGACTTGGATGTTAGACCAGAAACCATCAAACACTTAGGGTAAAATATTGGCAGAACTCTTGTCCATCTAGGTTTTATAGACATCTTCAATGGCACAAGTCCAATTGCAAAGAAAACAAAAGCAAAAATAAACCCATGGGACTACATCAACCGGAAAAGCTTCTAAATGAAAATTGTATTGTTGAAAAAATATTTGTAAATTATATATCTGAAAAAGAGTAATTTTCAACAACTCAGTAATGACAACAGAACCAATTTAAAGCTGACTGAATGGCTTTGACAATTCTCTAAAGGAGACGTACAGGTGACCATAAAAAGATGCCCAGGTGGCCCAGCGGATACAGCAATGGACTCTCGAGCACGGTCCTTTACAGGAGTGTACAATGGTAAGCCACTGTGGAAATTGCTCGATATATTAACATAGAGTTGTTGTATGAACTGGCAATTTTATTTCTAGGTCTTTGCCCATGAGAATGGAAAACAATCATTGAAACCAATTTACAATTTTTAAATTATTTATTTATTGGATAGAGAAAGCAAGAAATGGAGAGGGAAGGGGGAGATAAAGAGATAGATCGAGGGGGGCTGCAGCCCTGCTTCACCACCTGTGAAGCTTTACCCCTGCAGGTGGGGACTGGGGGCTCGACCCTGTGTCCTTACACGTTGTCAGGTATGCATTCAACCAGGTGCACCACCACCTGGCTCTCAGACCAATTTTTGTAGACTTTGTATACCCTTGCTCATTATTTATACTAGTATACAGAATCATGTATACTAGTTGAAAGGTAAAAACAGTCCAAAGATTATCTATAATTTATGGCTAAAAGTGTGTTATGTCCATACAGTGGAGTATTATTTGGCCTCATAAAGAAAAGGAAATTGTAAGCACACACATTACAGAGCACAAGAACCCAGGTTCAAGCCCCTGGTCCCCAACTGCAGGGGGAAAGCTTCACACAAGTGGTGCAACAGGGCTGCTGGTGTCTCTCTGTCTCTGTCCCCCTCTCTATCCTTTCTCCTCTCTGGGTTTCTCTCTGTCTCTATCCAATAACAAATAAGTAAAAATAGTAAGCAAATGAAAGAGAAAGGGAAATCGTGACAGATTCATCTCAGATGAATCTGGAGGACAGTAAATGAAGTAACCTAGACACAGAGGGACAGAGACAGTGTGGATCCACTTATATAAGGTGTCTAGAATAAGTCCAGTCCATAGAGACAGGGTAGCAGGAAGGTGGCCAGGGACAGGGGAGAGAGAAAAGGGAAGAGTTTAAACAGGGGCTGAGTTTCAGTTTGGGATGATGACTACGTTTTGGAGACTCACAGGGGTAGTGGCTGCACGACAGTGTGAGTCCAGTTAATGCCACGCTTGAAATGATACGTTTTATGACATAAACCTTACCACGATAACAGACGTGTTTTTAAGTTTTCTCCCTTTGTGCCCAGATTTGGATTTGGGGTGATTGTAGCGTTTAGAATATAGCAGTTTTCAGTTTCAGCTGTGTGTTAGAACCACTTTGAGAACTTTTTAAAAAGCAATGCTTCATTCCAACCATTGTGGTTTATACATAATTGTCTAGGGACTGAGGCCCTGGTACTTTCAGAGCTCCGGCAGACACCAGTATGCAAACGCAGACGCAGCTAAGACTTCCTGAGGGAGCCGGCACCCCAGCCTGCACCCTCCCCACCCACTTGCTTCTGCCCCTGAGGGTCTGGCAGATCTTTCCGGTCTCATCTTTCCAACGCTGCCCCTCCCACACAGACCCCGGCGACAGCTGAGCCCAGTGACACGTCATTCATGTCTTCTTCATGTCAAGCCTCATGCCTGTCCCCTTGGCTCATGTTTTCTCTGACAAGACTGCCTCTGCTGCCTAGTTCTGGCCCCGTTTGGGGTCTCACCTTTGGCTGTGCAGGAACCATTTCCCAGAGTCTGGGAAAGCCTCCCTCAGCCGCTGCACTGCTGATCTGACTGCAGAGGAGAGGAAAAAACCTGCTTCTCAGGGCGGGACCCAGACTTTCTGCCACCAAGGAAGAGCAGCTGTAAGATGCTTGTTGGGCAAATAGGTTTCTTCAGTGAAAGAGAATTCATTCCATAACTCAGTGACCGGTTTCTTTTTAATAAATATAATGGAAACAATTGATATATTAATAAGAAAGAAGGCAGTTTTCTCTTTTTTTTTCCCTTCTAGGGAAAAAGTCAAGGTTCCCAAATTTCCAGATTAAACAACTGATTTGATTGACGTAAACACTACGCACGGAGGAAAGGTTTTGCTCTGTTTCGGCCATGTGCAGTGCGATGTTCAGCACAGAATACCATAGACGCAGCACAGAAGGCACGGACATGTGGGGCGAGGTGTCAGTTAGTAACACAATAAAATATAGTTATGGGGAGTCCGGCGGTAGCGCAGCGGGTTAAGCGCACGTGGCGCGAAGCGCAGGGACCGGCATTAGGATCCCGGTTGGAGGCTCCCCACCTGCAGGGGAGTCGCTTCACAGGCGGTGAAGCAGGTCTGCAGGTATCTGTCTTTCTCTCCCCCTCTCTGTCTTCCCCTCCTCTCTCTATTTCTCTCTGTCCTATCCAAAAACAACACTAATAGCAACAAGGGCAACAAGATGGGAAAAACAGTCTCCAGGAGCAGTGGATTTGTAGGGCAGGGACTGAGCAAGCCCCAGAAATAACCCTGGAGGCAAAATAATAATAATAATAATAATAATCATCATCATCTGGGAAAGCCAGGTGTTAGCGTGCACATGAATCTGGAAACTGAAGAGACAGACCCTAGCGTCCTAACCGAACCTCTTTGAGGAGGCTACTTATCCTCCTGGATCTAACATGCAGAATGGCAGCAGTACTGATCCCGCCTTCAGGGCTGCGTTCAGATTATCAGGGACGTTTGCAATCTCTTAACGCTACTGGCCTGAGTGGGCGCAGGTAGTTCAAATTAAAAAAAAAAAAAAAAAAACCACGGGGGGGGGGGAGAGTAGGGTTAGATTGGAGGTTAAGTTAAGAGGACTGAGGTGTGTTCAAAACAAAGAAAAAGAAGCCTCTGAAGAGACCGCTTGCCTTTAGACTAGATTCACGCTTCCAGTGAATGAATCCATTTGTCAGCATGAAAGGAGCTGGGCTTTGAAATTCATTTGGTGAATGAAAAAGTGAATTACTTGGTGAATTATCACTGGTGATAAAAGCGCCGGAGTTTTCTTTGGGCTAGTGTTAGCATGATGTATCTTCTTGATTCTTTTACATTTTGTGTTTGTTTGTTTGTTTGTTTAGAGAGACACGGAGAGACTGAGAGAATGAAACAGACCATGGTGTTCAATCTCCCTTCAGTGCAGTGCAGGCTGGGCCTGGACCAGGGTCGAGCACGCGGCAAAGCAACACACTTTCCAAGCAGGCTAGTTTGCCAGCCTCTTCTCTTACTTTAAATATATATATATATATATATATATATATATATATATGTACTATCTCTAGGATTGTAAACAAATAAATTATTAGATGAACTACCTGTGACATGATAGTGAAAATTCAGTGTATGCTAACTACTGGGGCTATTTAATATCTCCCCTTCTTTTATTCGAGACTTTGGGAACGCCAGAACATATCCTAACATACTCCTAACAGCCAGTATGCGTTCATTCTCTAGCTATTGGAATGTTCACACTTCTATCTTCAGATGCAAACAAAAATATTTGAAAGTCTAAATAACAGTCCTTTTTAAACTCTAAAAAAATAGAGACTATTTGCCTATCTGGAGTAGGCAAGGAGAACTTGCCAGCAATGGAGAAATGAATCTTTAATATCTGTAACCCTGTGCAGGGCCCTGAAGTGGGTGGTTGAACCAGAAATAAAACCATGACTCCTCTTTCCATTTGATCCCTCTAAACATCAGCACAGCAGTCAAATCATTATATAAACAATCTTCAAAGTGTGTTCTCGTGGTGCATCCCGTGAGGACCCATTCATTGGGGAAACTGACGATCCTTCCTAGCCGACTGCATCCACATGGATCCCAGTCACTTTCAAAGCCATTGACTGGCTACGGAAGAAGGGCAAATGCTAGAAGAAGAAGAAGTGTGTTCTCTGGGGCTGGGCGGTAGTGCCACGGGTTAAGCGCACATGGGGCAAAGGGCAAGGACTGTTGTAAGGATCCCGGTTCGAGCCCTGCCTCCCCACCTGTAGGGGAGTCGCTTCACAGGCGGTGAAGCAGGTCTGCAGGTGTCTGTCTTTCTCTCCCCGTCTCTGTCTTCCCCTTCTCTCTCCATTTCTCTCTGTCCTATCCAACAACAACAATAATAACCACAATAATGATAAAATAAGGACAACAAAATGAAAAAAAAAAAAAAGAAAGAAAAGAGGGCTCCAGGAGCAGTGGATTTGTAGTGCAGGCACTGAGCCCAGCAATAACCCTGGAAGAAAAAAAAGAGTGTTCTCACCTCAAATCCTAAGGGAGGGAAGGAGAGAAGGAGAGAAAGCAGCACTAAGAGACTGTTAGAAACATCGCCCCCATCTGCTGACTTAGACCTGAGTTTCCTTTCAAAACCTGCACATTCTTTCACTATAAAACCAAGAAAAAAAAGTTAAATGAGTTTGTTTCCCTATTTCCAAGTTGTAACTGGTTAATTATGTTACAAGTAAAAAATGATTAAAATGAAAGTCTCTCCTCTCTTGATCAGAGGGGGGAAAAAATGAAACGGTTAGGAGACATCTGAATTTGGGAAAGGGAAGAGATGATAGGGAGTGTTGTTTAAACAAGTAAGTTTTTTTAAAAAAGAAAAAAAGAGGTGAAGAAAGGATATAGGAAACAAACTTCCAATTTTGCCTGGCGTTGAGTTCCAGTGTTTGACAGACATTGCTGTGTGTGATTATTCTGTGTGGTGTGCAGCTGCCAACAATGGCATCCAGAAGAAATGTGTGAAGTTGTGGTTGTTGGTAGAACACTGTTGACTGAATGCATTCTGCTTGCTGAGGAGCCCCGGACCTAACTAGATCAGAGCTTTCTGTCTCCCCCCGTCTCCCCGGCTCTCCGGACACGGGTGGTCAGTTCCACCCAAAGCACAGCCGTGTCGCGTGTCAGAGATGAATGACCACAGGGTGTCCTCCAGCAGTTCCCAACGTGGGGAGTCCTGAGGGGAGCAGCGGGAGGTGGGGGACGTGAGAGCGGAAATGAGAGCTGGGAGGCTATTGACCAGTGGCCAGTGAAATAAGTGCCTTTAGTAATTCCTCAAATGTGACTGGGGCCTTGACCCATTTGCAACCATTATGTAATCACTGAAGCAAATCCAGCTAAATTATTCCAAAAAATTCCCCAAAATGCCGATTCCATTTAAGTTTAAATCATAAGCGTCCCTCCAAGGAATGATTTTTCAGAACGATGACTAAGGGAAAATGTTTTTCCAGCAGAGTTTCAGCACAGGAAAAAAAAAAAAATTCATTGCTTCCAGCCTCACATCCCACACCCTACATTCCACACCCCTTAGTGTAAAAATATTTGTGTTTAAATAATTTTAAATGTCATGCATTTATAATTTAAAAAAAAAACAATTCTCTGCTCAGAGGAACAGATACTACTGACTTGAAACTAAAGAGTGAAAGGAAATTTTTCTCCAAGAAGATTTCATGAGATTCAAATGTAATTTAAGACAATTCAGGATGATAGGAGCCTAGAGCTTGCTGCCGTGCTCAAGCTACCCACCCCCAGCAACAGGAACATGAGGGGATGGTCCCTTCCTTTGTCCCAGAGAGTCTCTCCTTCCTCTTTCCTACCTTTTGTTGTTGTTGTTGTTTATTAGTGATTTAATAATCATTAACAAGATTGTAAGATAACAGGGGTACAATTCCACACAGTTCCCATCACCAGATTTCTGTGTCCCATCCCCTCCACTTACCTCTTCTTTATCCCTCTGGGAGCATGGACCAAAATTCTTTATGGGGTGCAGAAGGTGGGAGTTCTGCCTTCTGTCATTGCTTCTCCACTGATCATGGGTGTTGGCAGGTGGATCTACACCCCCGGCCTGTTTCTGTCTTTCCTTAGCTGGGCAGGGCTCTGGGGAGGTTCTGGAGAGGTTATCTGCCCAGGAAAGTCAGGGTGACATAGTTGCTTCTGCAACTTGGTGGCTGAGAGGTGGTAAAATATAAAGCAAGACATGGTCTGGGAGGTGGCACAGTGATAAAGCTCTGGACTCTCAAGCATGAGGTCCTGAGTTCAATCCCTGGCAGCACATGTGCCAGAGTGATGTCTGGTTCTTTCCCTATCCTCCTATCTTTCTCATTAATAAATAAATAAAATCTTTATAAAAACTTCTTAAAAAGATATAAAGCAGGAAAAATTGTTTAATAAAACACACAGGTAGGAATAGAGCAGATGAAATTAGGTGTCTGTGTGTGGGAAGAAGGAAGTCTATATTAGGTATGGTCCAAGGGGCCCATGACTTCAATAATTTTTGCCTAAGCCTGAGGGCTAACTTGCAGGTAGACTGAAAGTATTATCTGGGAAGATGGTGTCAGAGTTTAGAACAAGCCTAGGAAACTGACCTTCTGTAACCAATCTCTGGACCTTCTTATTCTCAACTAACCCAAGAGTTCTATTTCCTCAGAGAATGGTGCACACAGGATATGGTAGTGGGTGGATGGTTTTTGGCTGATTCTGGGTTCTCTCCTGGTTCCACTCTGCCTGTGTAAGTTAACTGGCTGTGTCTCCTTGCCTAGGTTAAGATACCCAGTGGTTTTGTTAAACAGCAGTCTAGATGTTTATATGATTTTAAGATATGGTTAACACTTAAATCAGGAGACTAGGTAAAGCAGATCATTCTCTGTGGTATGAGTGAATTCACCCAATCAGTTGAAGATCTTAAGAGCAAAGTCAGTATTCCTAAGATGGAATTCTCATCCAGACTAAACACGGAGGCTGGTGGTGGTGCACCTGGTTAAACACACACAGAACTAAGCACACAGACTCGAGCAAGGATCTGGGTTTGAGCCCCTGCTCCACACCTGCACAGTGGAAGTTTCAAGAGCAGTGAAGCAGGTCTGCAGGTGTCTGTCTTTCTCTCTCCCTCTCTATCTCCCTCTCCTCTCTCAATTTCTCTCTGTCCTATCCAATAAAATGGAACAATGACCGCTAGGAGCAGTGGATTCACAGTGCCGGCACTGAGGCCCTGCAATAACTCTGGAGGCAGAGAGAGAGAGAGAGAGTCTCCAATATGGCAATGCTGTCTGAGTTTCTGGGTTGACCATTAGTGACATTTTGACTCAAAATGGCGACATAAGCCTATCCTACTATGATTATTTATTTATTTCATTTTATTTTGTGTGAGAGTGACAAAAGCACCAAGTCTTATCTAGGGTCAGGGATCAATTATAAGGTCTCACGTGCAAGGCACGTGCCTTAACACTGAATCTCACCTGCAGACCCTACGGCGTCGACTTAAATCTAAATATCAAACCGACTGGCCTGCCCTGCAAACAGCTGGACAGATTCCTTAAGATGAATGAGTTTCCACTGTCTCCCCTCTCCCTTAACTCCTTCCCCCACTCTCTCAACTTTCTTCTCTTTTCTATTGTTTATTTTTGTTTGTAAACAACCCAATACGCTACCTAAGTCATATTTTTACTCTTGGATGATTCATATTTTTTTTCCTTAAGATTTTATCACTGCATTACAAAGGACATTTTTATTATTGTTTTTATTGGGGGGGGGTTAATAGTTTACAGTTAATACAATGGTTGGTACATGTGTAAAATTTCTCATTTTTCTGAAAAACACTCTCACCTCCAGCCTACGTCCTCCTCCAGCATAATGCGCCAGGACTTGAAAACCCCCTCCCCACTCCCACCCCAAGTCCTTAACTCTGGTACAATACACCAAACCTTAATGATTCACATGTCAGCCAACTCAGATTGTGTTCGCATGACATATAGCAATTCTGGGTATGCAGCTTGGGAGGTGGGGCAGAGAGCTGAGCGCTGGGCTTTCAAGCATGAGGTCCTGAGTTTGGTCCCTAACACTGAATATGCCAGAGCAATATTTTGGTCTCTCTCTGTCTCTCCTGTTTCTGTCTCTGTCTCTGTTCTGCTGCCACTACTTAGAGTTTTGGGTACATAATTAGGCTAATAGATGCTGCTTGAGTTTGGGGGCCAGACAATGGCACACCTGGTTAAGTGCTCACATTATAGTGTGCAAGGACCCAGGTTCAAGCCCCTGGTCCCCACCTGCAGGGAGAAACTTCACATGTGGTGAAGCAGGGCTGCAGGTGTCTCTCTGTCTCTCTCTCTCTCTCCCCCATCCCTCTCAATTTCCCTTTGTCTCTATCCAATACAAAATATAAAAATATATTTTTAAAAAAGTAAGTATTGGTTGAGCTTAGTTCTAGGAGATGGTCTTGAGTGTTTGACTTGGGTGTTAGACAAATCCTTTCAATTTCTAAGAAGCCCAAAACTCACCAAGTGTTTTTATCACCTGGTAAGTACCATCACAAGGAACTACAACAGTAATTATTTTCTTGGAACTGCTGTGAAAGTGTTGCCATGTATTTTTATTCATGTCATGGATGAATTGGATCATACATACTACCTGGCTCTACCCAACTATCACGGCCTGCCCCCCACCCAGGGAAGATACCAACCAAGACCAGGATGACTTTCTTGGTATGTGTTGTATCAGTTTACTCAGCCTATCTTAACAAATGAGTGCAGACTGAGTGACTTCAATAACAGAACCCTGTTATTTCACAGCTTTGGAGACTGACAGTTGAAAATCAATGTATTGGCAGGGCCTTACTCCCTCTGAAAATTCTAGGGAAGAATTTGTTCTCTGATCTTCCTAGCTTCTGCTAGCTGCTTGGCTTGTGACCGCGTAACACCAAGCCGTAGATCGTCTCCTTGGTCTGTGTGCATCTAGGCTGGAATGACGCCTTTCATAAGGGCATATGTTAGGCCCACCTTTCCCCACTGAGACCTCACCTTGGCTAATGTCGCCTGCAATGCCCCTGTTTCCCAGTAAGGTCACGAGCTGAGATGCTGAGAACTGGTAGGTACTTCAGCATGTGAAGTGGGGGTGAGGGAACTCAGTGCAGCTCATGACAAGTGTGTGCTCTGCCTCAGCCCTTTCCTGAGCAGTCTTCACAGGGCAGACAAGAGTCACCACTGACAAGACAGGGCTTCCGGCTTCCAGAGCCAAGGGACATGCTGCTAAGACTCCCAGTCTTGCTGGCTCCATGACTGGGCTGCGCAGCCCTGCGCCAAGCGGTTCCTCTTCTGACAGCTGCAGCGTTGATCCAGGCTGTCTTCTGCTTGTACTTTCCACAGCCTATTTCTTCTCGCCCCTCTTGAAAAGAGCGTAAGGCTGGTGAGACAGCTCACTTGTGGGGGGGTACAGCTCAGGGGACGAGCATGTGACTGCAGAGAGCTCCCCTGGATAGTGTGTGGCTTTGCCATGTGTACAGCTCCGGCTTATGCCTAGCTCCCGCTACACTGAAGCAAGCTCTGGTGCTGTAGCCTCTCTGTCTCTCTCTCTCGCTGCCATTATCTAAGAAAAAAAGGAAAGAAAGAGAAGAACGCATAAGACTGACCATGCATGGTTGTGAAATTATACCCCCAGAACCTTACAATTTTGATATGAGCTCTGTTAAATCTCTAATAAAAAAAAAAGGCAAAAATATGGGAGTCAGTCGGTAGTGTAGCGAGTTAAGTGCACATGGCATGAAGCACAAGGAACGGTATAAGGATCTGGGCTTGAGTCCCCGGTTCCCCACCTGCAGGGGAGTGGCTTCACAGGTGGTGAAGCAGGTCTGCAGGTGTCTGTCTTTCTCTCCCCCTCTCTGTCTTCCCCTCCTCTCTCCATTTCTTTCTGTCCTATCCAACAACGACATCAATAACAACAACAATAATAACTACAACAATAAAAAACAAGGGCAACAAAAGAGAAAATAAATTAATATAAAATTTTTTTTAAAAAGGCAAAAATAATCTCTTTTAAAATATATTTATTTATTGCCTCCAGGGTTATTGCTGGGGTTCGGTGCCAACACTACGAATCCACTGCTCCTGGACGCTATTTTTCCCATTTTGTTGCCCTTGTTGTGGTTGTTATTGTTATAGCTGTCGTTGTTGTTGTTGGCTAGGATAGAGAGAAATTGAGAGAGGAGGAGAAGACAGAGAGGGGGAGAGAAAGACAGACACCTGCAGACCTGCTTCACTGTGAAGCGACTCCCCTGCAGGTGGGGAGCTGGGGGCTCGAACCAGGATCCTTATACCAGTCCTTGCGCTTTGCGCCACCTGTGCTTAACCTGCTGCCCTGCTGCTACCGCCCAGTCCCCCAGGAAGGAATTTTTAAGTACACTGTTAAGTGTGGTGTGTACATTGCTTTCTGTGACACAACAGACTGAAACTGAAAACTAAGTTTTCAAGGTACCAGGTGCCTTGCATCTCTGTGACAAGCTAGTGACAGAGGAGACAGCACCACAGCAGCAAGGATGGCAGCGGAGGGGGGACATGCTCTGTCTTTGTAGAAACGGCTTATAGATTTGACTCTTAGAAAAAGTAGTTCTGGGAGTCCTGCGGTGGCGCAGTGGGTTAAGCACACGTGGCACAAAGCAAAGGACCAGCAGAAGGATCCCGGTTCAAGCCCCGGCTCCCCACCTGCAGGGGAGTCACTTCATAGGTGGTGAAGCAGGTCTGCAGGTGTCTGTCTTTCTCTCCTCGTCTCTGTCTTCCCCTCCTCTCTCTATTTCTCTCTGACCTATCTAACAATGATGACATCAATAACAATAATAACTACAACAACAACGAAAAACAACAAGGCCAACAAAAGGGAAAATAAATAAATAAATATTAAAAAAAAAAAGTAGTTCTGGAGGCCAGGCGGTGGTGCACCTGGTTAAGTGCACACATTACAATATGCAAGGACCCGGGTTCAAGCCCCCTGTACCCACCTGCAACTGCCTGAGGGACACTGAGAATACACCTACCTGGCTTCTTTGTCATGCTCGCTGTAGGCCACAGACACTCCCTCTTGGGCAGTCCCTGATGCTTAAAGAACTGTGAACACCTGGCTCATTTATGACAATTTTACATAACTCCTACGCAGCCATGCAAATCAGATCAGAGGCCCAGTACTTACCCTACAGGATAGAACCTACAAGCAAGTAAGAATCAGAGTCACAATTCCTGAAAGCAACAGCAATTTGTACACTCTTCCTTCTGACTAACGTTTAACATGTCACCAATTAGTCAACAGCAAATGTGGAAATCTGTAATGAGCAGTGTACAGAGACCAGGCAGGTCTTTTGTTTCTAAAACCCATCTGGAATTACGGGCATTTCAAGGGTTTTACCTAAGGTGTTCTTCTGGACCTGTCATCTATAGAGAGGAAAAGAAAAGTATAGCCAAGAATCTCTGTTTACTAGTTTTATTTATTTATTATTAGAATTTGTCTATATGATGCCAAGGAGTGAAGTGGATACATAATTTTCCTCATATCTTTTGATTTTATGATACTAAGTCAGAGGAAGAAAGAAAGAAAGAAAGAAAGAAAGGAAGGAAGAAAGAAAAAGAAAGTGTGGTTGTGAAATTATACCCCTGAAATCTTACAATTTTGATATAAGCTTTGTTAAATCTCTAATTTTAAAAAGGCAAAAAAAAAGAAGAAAGAGAGAAAGAAAGGGGAAGAGAAAGAAAGAAAGAGAAAGAAAGAAAGAAAGAAAGAAAGAAAGAAAGAAAGAAAGAAAAGAAAAAAGAAATACCCAGCCAACCTTTTGCAAATTCCTTCTCTTCTTATTTTTGGCTTTCAGTCCTGTATTTATAATGAGAAACCAAGAGCATGTGCGTAGTTGATATTCACTAATATCAAGGTAATGGGGAAAGGTCTGTTACAATGTAGTTTTAAAAAGAAATGTATCTGATTTGATGGCAAAAAATAAGATCTGCTTAAAACTGGCACAGATTCTCATACATAGTTGATAACCAAAAAAAAAAAAAAAAAAAAGGCAAGAGAAGAAATTAACAGTGTATGGGTCTATATATGATAACACAATTTTTATTTTTCCAAATCACTGTATTGGGGGGTTAATGGCTCACAGTACAGTTGTTAAGATCTGGGTGCCAGTTCTGATGTGTCTGTCATTCATCTCTGCAAAGCACTTTCAGCATAAGTCTTCTCACAGGCGGTGAAGCAGGTCTGCAGGTGTCTGTCTTTCTCTCCCCCTCTGTCTTCCCCTCCTCTCTCCATTACTCTCTGTCCTATCCAACAACGATGATAACAATAATAACTATAACAATAAAACAACAAGGGCAACAAAAGGGAATAAATAAATAAATATTTGTTTTAAAAAAAGTGGTAAACACCCACAACACTTTCATGCCAACTATTTATATTCATGGGTGGATGGGAGTATTTGGGAATATTTGGATATTCAAATGTCATTTGTCTATTCACAAACATTTGTACAAGAGATTTGAAAATCTCAGTTGTTTTTCATGATCCTGCAGAAAGAATACTTCTGACATTTTGATAGCACAGCCTTAAGTCAAACTCATTAACATCATAAGAGTTTGTGTTGGATACAAGTTCATGGCAAAGGTGAAAAGACTTAATAGCCTTCTTCCAGTGATTGTCCTCATCTTTTGTTAGAAGAGGAAAAAAAAAAGACAAGCAATCTATGTTTTTCTAAACAGAGGAGGACAAACTAAATCTAAACAAAATATAAAGATCACCTCAGAGTCACAAAATTTGCAAGAGAGCTTGATCATTTCGCTTCTCAGCCCAAAGGCTCTGCCATGGGGATCACAGGCTCTGCTGAAGACAGACAGACGTGCCTGTACAAACTTCATTCTGTCTTTTCTATAATCACCACCTGCAAAGTGTAAGCAAAGCACACAGGTTAACTTATCTGCATCCTCGCCTCCATTCTATAATCATTATTTCTTGACTGACTAGTGTCTTTGGAAATTTTTCTGTTGAGCTATGTGTAAAGTGTGATTCAACTTTTTTTTTTTTTGCCTCCAGAGTTATTGCTGGGGCTCAGTGCCTGCACCACAAATCCACTGCTCCTGGAGACCTTTTTTTCCCCTTTTGTTGCCCTTGTTATTTTATTGTTCTTGTGGTTATTATTGTTGTTGTTAGTGATGTCATTGTTGGATAGAACAGAGAGAAATGGAGAGAGGAAGGGAAGATAGAAAGGGGGAGAGAAAGACAGACACCTGCAGACCTGCTTCACTGCCTATGAAGCGACTCCCCTGGAGGTGGGGACCTGGGGCTTGAACCAGGATCATTTTACCGGTCCTTGCGCTTTGCACCACTTGTGCTTAACCCACTGGGCTACCGCTCAACCCCCTCAACTTTTTTCTTAAGCATGTATGAGTATGCACACGTGTGGGGAAAATGCCCGTATAAGTCTTTACAAATGTCTTAATAATCACCTTTTGTCAGTTGTATTGTTGTGTAGAAAACTGGGAAATGTTACACATGTACAAGCTATAAAACATAAATCCTCCAATAAAGAAATTTAAAAAATAATAATGACCTTCTCTCACCAACTTTGACCATTTTTTAATATTCAGAAGCATATTAATAAAACACAAAATATGTCTGTGAAACCTTTTGAGATGACACTTAATGGTTTATGACTCAATGGACTTTGCAGCTGGCTCTAGTCAGAACATACTTATTTATTGCAAGCTATGTGCGGCACCTGGGCTAAGAAGTGTATCCATAGTCTTACTACTTGACAAAGATCAAACCTTCCAGCTAGTAATCACAGAGGAGCTGTTGTTGGGCCCTGAATTGCGGGCTAATAACTCTAGGCCTTGCGTTAAGCAAGATAGTTTCCCTGTCTCCAAGGGCTTGTGGGTGGCTAGCACGCAGGTAGAGAATAAATGACTGCGGGCATGTCATCAAAGGACAGTCGTACTCCCAGTCTGTCTCTTTCCCTAGTAGGATGGGTTAGGGTTAGGGAGGCAGACTGGGAGTATGGACCGACCAGTCAACGCCCATGTTCAGCGAGGAAGCAATTACAGAAGCCAGACCTTCTACCTTCTGCAACCCTCAATGATCCTGGGTCCATGCTCCCAGAGGGCTAGAGAATGGGAAAGCTATCAGGGGAGGGGGTGGGTTATGGAGATTGGGTGGCGGGAATTCTGTGGAGTTGTACCCCTCCTACCCTATGGTTTTGTTAATTAATCCTTTCTTTAATAAAAAAAAAAAAAAAAAAGGACAGTCGTGTCTCAGACAGTGTTCCAGCGTGGCACAGATAGTCTCTGCTCTTCCTGGGGTGTTTGTGGAAGGTCTCATTGAAGGGGTCATGTTTGCGTGGAAGCATGAATGTTAAAAGGAGGCAGCTGGGGGTCGGACGGTAGCACAGCGGGTTAAGCGCTCATGGAACAAAGCACAAGGACCAGCATAAGAATCTCGGTTCAAGCCTCTGGCTCCCCACCTGCATGGGAGTTACTTCACAAGTGGTGAAACAGATCTGCAGGTGTCTGTCTTTCTCTCCCCCTCTCTGTCTTCCCCTCCTCTATCCATTTCTCTCCTATCCAACAACGAACGACATCAACAATAACAATACACAACCAGGTTACAACAAGGGCAACAAAAGGGGGAAAAAATGGCCTCCAGGAACAGTGGATTCATGGTGCAGGCACTGAGGCCCAGCAATAACCCTGGAGGCAATAAATAAATAAATAAATAAATAGATAAATAAATAAAAGGAGGCAGCTTTGTGGAGATATGACAAGTAGAACAAAGAGGAAGAGACTTGTGATGGAGACAACCTTGATATATTCAAAGAACATTAACAACAAAAAAGCTAGTGGAAGGGTGTGGGGACAGATAGCACAATGGCTATGCAAAGAGACTTCTCCAAAGTCCCAGGTTCAGTGCTCTAAACTGGAGTTTATCAGTGCTCTGGTTTAAAAAAAAAAAAAAAAAAAGGTAGTGGGGGCTCAGGTAGTGGCACACCTGGCTTAGCTCAAATTAGAGTGCACAGGGACCCAGGTTCAAGCCCCAGGCCCCCACCTGCAGCAGGAAAGCTTCATGAGTGGTGAAGCAGGACCACAACAAGGGAGAAATCATAGAGGAAGACAAAAAGAAGCCATGGTGGAATAACACAACTCATCTAAAAATTGGCCAAGGGGGCTGAAAAGGGCAAAGGAGGATGGAGCAGTGCCACCAAGTTGCAGACGCTACCAAGATGCCAACCTGACCTCCTTGGCAGACCCCACCCATGTGTCCTGGAGCCCCGCTTCCCCAGAGCCCTGCCCCACTAGGGAAAGAGAGAGACAGGCTGGGAGTATGGATCCACCTGTCAACACACATGTTCAGTGGAGAAGCAATGACAGCAGCCAGACCTTCCACCTTCTGCATCCCATAAAAGAATTTTGGTCCATATTTCCAGCGGGATAAAGAATATGGAAAAGCAAATAGGAAGGCATTGTCGCTTTGTTTTCTTTACCAGTTATTTTTAAAGGAACTTTCCAGTTTTAATTAATTCCTCTTAATGAAGAAATGTGAACATACTACACATCAGTGGAAGATATGCTGAGTTCTAAGTCAACCTAGCACATTTACACAGGAGACCTTCTTGCTCCATCTGTTCCGGGGGTTACAGCCAACTATTTTCATCTGACTGCAGCATTTCTAAATTTGGGAGCCTTTTAATTTTTTTCAGAAAGCCTATCTCAGAGTTATAAAGGGTGACACACACACACACTGAAATGCATTAAGTAGCACTAAATATAGTAGATAACAAAATTATCCTCAATGTAAGAGAAATAATCGTTTTGAGGACTAGAAAAAGAGAATGGATATAAGGCCACGACAAGAACTATTACTGTCAGGGCTGGGTGGTGGCGCACCTGGTTGAGCGCACATGTTACAATGTTCAAGGGCCAGGGTTCAAGACCCCAGCGCCCACCTGCAGGGGGAAAGCTTTGCAAGTGGTGAAGCAGTGTTGCAGGTGTCTGTCTGTCTCTCTCTCTCTATCACCCCCTTCCTCTCAATTTCTGGCTGTCTCTATCCAATAAATAAAGACAATAAATTGTTTAAAAAACTATTACTATCAAATTTTGCTGACTTCTCCTTTTCTTATAGTCCCCCTGTTATTTGACTTTCAGATTTCAAAACACTCTGAAATATGCCACAGTTCCTAAAATAATAATAAGAGTAACCATTCCCAGTAGACTAGTGACTTGACTTTTCTGTATTGCATAATACAGGTACCACCATTAAGGAGTGGGCGTAGGTCAGCAAAATAGCTCACCTGGATAGTGTGTGACCCAGGTTCAAAGCCAGCCTGTACCACACTGAAAGAAGTTCTGGTGCTGTCGCCACTTTCACTCTGTTTGCCTTTCTATCTCTATATAAAAAGTAAAATACACATGGTCCAGGAAGTGGGGCAATGGATAAAGCATCGGACTCTCAAGTATGAGGTCCTGAGTTCAATCCCCCACAGCCCAAGTACCAGAGTGATGTCTGGTTCTTTCTCTCTCCTCCTATCTTTCTCATCAGTCAATAAATAAAATTAAAAATAAATAAAAGTAAAATACACAAAAATAAAAATTAAAGAAGTGAAGGGTAGGATCCTGGCAGTGGTGCCAACCTGACTTCATAGAACACACACATTACCACGAGCAAGGATCTGGGTTCAATCCCCCGGCACCCACCTGTAGGGGAGAAGCTTCTCAAGCAGTGAACAGTGCTGCGGGTGTCTCTCTCCCTCTCCATTCCCTCTCCATTGCACTTCATCTGTATTTAAAAGGAAAAGGGAGGAAAGGAAAGAGGAGAGGGGAGGGGAGGGGAGGGGAGGGGAGGGGAGGGGAGGGGAGGGGAGGGGAGGGGAGGGGAGGGGAGGGGAGGGGAGGAGAGGAGAGGAGAGGAGAGGAGAGGAGAGGAGAGGAGAGGAGAGGAGAGGAGAGGAGAGGAGAGGAGAGGAAGGGAGGGAAGGGGAGGGGAGGGGAGGGAGAAAATCCCAGGGAGTGGTGGATTCATGGTTCAGTTACCAAGCCCCTGCAACAACCCTGATAGTGATAAGAAAACAAACAAACAAATGAAAGAATAAGTGACAGATAGGAGTGACACAAGACTCACTTTAATCTCTGTGCACACTAAAGACAGATTGTTTCTTAAGATCCACATAACTCAGTGTGGTGCTTTCATTATTTCTATTTTAGCAGTCAAGAGGCCAGGTTTAAGAGAGGTTAATTTTTTTTAATTTTTAAAAATTTATTCATAAAATAAAAAATATTGACAAGACCATAGGATAAGAGGGGTACGATTCCACACAATTCCCACCACCAGAACTCCGTATCCCATCCCCTCCCCTGACAGCTTTCCTATTCTCTATCCCTCTGGGAGCATGGACCCAGGGTCATTGTGGGATGCAGAAGGTGGAAGGTCTGGCTTCTGTCACTGCTTCCCTGTTGAATATTGGCGTTGGCAGGTGGATCCACACCCCCAGCCTGCCTCTCTCTTTCTCTGCTGGGGCAGGGATCTGAGGAGGTCGGGTTCCAGGGTACACTGGTACGGTCATCTGCCCAGAGAAGTCAGGTTGGCATCATAGTAACATCTGCAACTTGGTGGCTAAAAAAAAAAAATTAGATAGTGTTTTGGGAGGTGACACAGTGGTGAAAGCAATGGACTCACAAGCCTGAGGTCCTTAATTCAATCCCTGGCAGCACATGTACCAGAGTGATGTCTGGTTCTTTCTGTTTCTCTCCTATATTCTTCATGAATAAATAAAATCTTTTTTAAAAAAGATATAAAGCAGAACAAATTGTTTAATAATCAGGAACCTAAAGGCAGAAGCATAGCAGATTAGATTTGGAGTCTCCATTTTAGAAAAAGCTAGCAGGTCTCTTTTAGGTATATTCCAGGTGGCCCATGACTTTACTAATTTTTGCATAAGCCTGACAGTTAACATGCAGGTGGGCTAAAGGTATTATTTGGGGAGATGGTGTCAGAGTTGGAAATAGGACTAGAAAGCTGGATAAGGCAAGAGAGTAGCTCCCAAATATGGGAAAAGTATACAAATATGGTTAACTACAAATCCCCAGCGACGACTTGAGCTGAGGACTATATTCAGCACAGGAGCCTGTGTGACCTCTGCTTCCCCTGAGCTCACAGTCTGTGGTCACAGCTGGGAACATTCCCGGCTGCGCCAATTTCAGGACCCATCGTCCTCGAGTGGTAGAGTATGTTGCCCAACCTCCCTTCAGAAAATGAAGAAAATGGAACATTCCCTACCATTATTGATCCACACTGAGGGCAAGGTCCTATAGGAGCTCACAGAGGGGCCCATTACGATGGAGATGACCAGTGACAGTGGCAAGAGGGATCCGTTAGAGGTCTAGGCCCACCGTGTCTGTATGGGAATCCCAGGACTCCCTGACTAGGGCCCCAGAGGTTAAATTCTTTACTCACAATAATTCTTTACTCACAATAAAAAGCGATTATGTTGATGATTGTGTCGGGCCTTAAAGCCAGCCCCCCCTGCTCTGCTCCATTGCTGACACTATGGTCTATTTACATAATCATTGTTTTGCCTGAAAGAATCCCCACCACGTTATCCCCTCAGGGTGTTGCTAATTCAGTTAAAACCATCGCAACAGTGCCTCTCTCCATCCCCTTTCCTAGCCATTTCCGTTTCTTGCCACTTCTGTTTTTACCCTATAAAACCTGCTGCTATTCCGGTTTCGCTCTCTTTCTCTTCCGTGTCCTGACCTGGAGAAGACCTGGAGAAAGGCTGACGTGTATAGTGGGAGGCGGCCATTTTGCTAGCTCCACGTGGCCTAAACCCACTGTGCTCACACCCGACTCTGGGACGTCTGCATCAATAAAGATACGTTCCCATTACGTTCCCGCTCCGCCACAAGTTCCTGGTCTCATCTCTCTTTCTGGTGAAGTTAGCCTGGCATGATTGTGCAGGGTTGAGCTGAAGCCAAGTCTAGGGCCAGACGGGTGTCCCAAGTTCCACCTCTCTGTCTGTACCTCTGGTGAGGACTAAGCCTCATGGACCGTGGCAACACTGCAAAGCACAGTAGTGGGCATCCAGACTCCTCTCCACTCTGCTTCCTTCCTTTACAATCCCAGGCAACATTTACCACTCTGGCCTTTGTATTCCCGCTTTCCATCTTATTTCTTTTTCTTTCCTTTTCTTTTTTTAAAAGATTTTATTTATTTATTAATGAGAAAGATAGGAGGAGAAAGAGAAAGGGCCAGACATCACTCTGGTGCATGTGCTGCCAGGGATTGAGCTCAGGACCTCATGGTTGAGAGTCTAGTTCCTTAGCCACTGTGCCACCTCCCAGACCACTCCATCCTATTCCTATGTAGCCAGCCGTGGCTATACCCAGTGTGTCCATGGTGTCTATTTGTGGGATGAGGACTGCTTTGCCAGCCTGAGCAGTGTGCCTCCTCTAGGCTGGCCACTCCCAGTAAGCCAGCATTTTACGGTCTGTGTCTTATTTGTGTCTAACTACTACAGACAGTAGGTGCTCACTAAATGTTTCTAGATTGCCCACAGGTTCCCTAGCAGCAGGACTGTGTCATAGTCCAGTTGGCTGTGACCACCTCAGAGTTCATCTTGGATCTCTCCTCATTCTTCAAGCCCCTCGACCTCACGAGGTTACCACGAGCAGCTTATGACGTGTATATGAAGGCAGGAGGGCACTGCTATCTGAACTGCCACGCACAGGAAGAGCAAAGCCCCTTGGAGGCCGTGCTTTGTCACAACTGCAAACATTCTCCCAGTGAATATGGGCACAGCTCTTCCACTCTGCCTAGGTTGATTATTATTATTATTATGTGTGACACCAGGGCTTTGCACAGGTGTCTCAGCTCCTGGGCCAACTATTTTATTCTTTTTTAATTTCAGACAAAGAGAAATGTAGGGGCCAGGTGGTGGCACATCCAGTAAAGCACACACAGTACTAAGCGCAAAGATCGGCACAAGGACCTGGGTTCCAGGCCCAGATCCCCACCTGTAGTGGGGACACTCCATGAGCAGTGAAGTAGGACTGCAGGTGTCTTTCTGTTTCTCTCTGTGTCTCTCTTTCCCCCTTCTCAATTTCTCTCTGTCCTCTCAAAGCAAAATAGAAAGAAGGGAAGAAATAGAAGGAGGAGGAGGAAGAGGAGGAGAAGGTAGAAAGAAAGGAAAAGGAAAGAAGAGAAAAGAAAAGAAAAATGGCTTCCAGGATCAATGGATTTGTAGTGTTGGCACCAAGTCCCAGTGATAACCCTGGAGGCGAGAGAGAGGGAGAGAGAGACACACACAGAGAGAGAGAGAGAGGGAACGAGAACACACAGATACATGACATCACTGGAGCTCTATGGCCCTACGCCCTCACCCATCCCAGTAATATGACACTCGCACACGGTGGCATGACTTGTGCATGGTAAGACCCATGCCCTGCTAGGTGAGCCATCTTGCGATCCCTCATATACATAACTAGACCGACTGTCGGACAGAGCACTCTGGAGTCCCACAGTGCAAGAGTCTTGCACTCGACCTTCTGAACCACCTCTCTCCAAGTCATCGTTAAATTTTTCTAAGAACTTCTAAACCTAGAAGTTCTCTTGAAGTTCTTAGAATTTGTTTGTTAGCTTGCTTGCTTTTGTTGTTGCCTGTTTTTTATATTTTGGGGGATCGTTTATTCATTAGATGGAGAGAACCAGAGCATCATTCTGGCATCTATGACACCCAGATTTGAACTGGAGACTTCATACTTAAAATCCCTGCCCTCTGCCACTGCACCACTCCCTGGGCAGCTACTTGGACTAAGTTCAGATACAGGAAAAGGTCCTCAGGGGGTGTGGGGTGGCGGCAAACATAGCACTCTCTGAGAATATGCTTGATTTGCCATACTCCCAACTCAGGGTCATGCCTGCCACTCACTGCACTGGAGGAAGCTTCAGTGCTGCAGTAGCTTTCTGTCTTGCCTTTGTCTTTGTCTTTCTCCTTGAAAAGGTCAGCCTGGAAGGCATACACACCATGTGTGAATACACACACACACACACACACACACACACACACACACACCACAGGCTACCATTTTCCTTACAGTTACAGGAACCTTCTGAACTGTATTCTGACCACATGGAGACAAACATAAAGGAGCTTTCACAAGAACTTCTTTGAACATATTCAGAGCCATCAGCAGCGATGGCGACTCAATTAAGCAATGCCGATTCGAGCCTCATTACAACTTTTCCTGTGATTAGTTTCTTTGTTTGAACATTGTGTCACCACTGAGGAAAGGTCCTTAAGACACAGGCTCTCTGTCGGTAATCACACCCTGGGCCCTGCAAGTAGGATAGTAGCTGGCAAAGGGAAACCAGTTTCTTCCCCTGCATAGTCATGAAAAAGGCACAAACAGTGCTGGGATCCTACTGATAGCCTTTTGTCTGTTTGTTTTTTTGTCAAAACATCCTTGGTAAGTCCATGAGAGCATGTAATAGTTATTGCTATCTCTTGGCTTGACAACAGAAGTTGGAAAACATGTGATGTCACATCATTTTTGTTGCGCTATGTTAAAGTCTAGGGTCAAGAACTTTGAAGAACCTGCTATTATCCTTTAGCTGCGGACTAGCAAGTTACCTGCTTCTCACTGTTTGTTTCCTCTATTGTGGTCGAAGAAGTCAGGCACATGGCTGGTTTATTACTCGCTGCCACAGTAGGTAAATCAAGCAGGGGCTGCAATTAGAAGGAAAAATAAAACCCTTGTGTTGATCAGAAATGATTAAAGTCATGGGCCCCTTGGAACATGCTCAAAATAGACTTCCTAGCTTCTTCCCACACAAAGACCCCTAATTTCATCTGCTCTAGTCCTACCTTTGGAATCCTATTTATTAAACTATTTTTCCTGCTTTATATTTTACCACCTTCCAGCCACCAAGTTGCAGATTCTACCATGATACCATCCTGACCTCTCTGGGCAGACGGCCTCACCAATGTGTCGGGAACCTCCCCTCCCTAGAGCCCTGCCCCACTAGGGAAAGATAGAGACAGGCTGGGGGTGTGGATCCACCTGCCAGTGCCCATGTCTAGCAGAAAAGCAATTACAGAAGCCAGACCATCTACCTTCTGCACAGGATAAAGAATTTTGGCTGATATCCCCAGAGAAATAAGGAATAGGGAAGCTTCTAATGGAGGGATGGGGCACAGAGCTCTGGTGGTGGAATCTGTATGGAACTGTACACCTGTCATCTTACAAACTTGTTAGTCACTATTAAATCACATTTTAAAAAATAAAAACTTGTACCTGAGAATGGTCAGGGCACAGTCCTGGCTTTTTTCTAACCAGGACTGTGTAACTCCTGTCCCTTGCATCCTAATTATCCAAGAAGCAACTGAAAGAAAATGATTCCCTTCTCGGGAGAGCTGCATTCAATAACCAAGTCGTCTTAGTTGGGCATATGAGCCAGGAAGAAGCAAGGGAGGAAGAATTAGAAATATTATTGGGGGGCAGGCGTTAGCTCAGCAGGTTAAGCACACATGGCACAAAGCACAAGAACCAGCTTAAGGATCCCAGTACGAGCACCTAGCTCCCCACCTGCAGGGGGTGGGGGTCGATTTGTAAGCAGTGAAGCACGTCTGCAGATGTCTGTCTTTCTCTCCCCCTCTGTCTTCCCCTCCTCTCTCAACTTCTCTGTCCTATCCAACAACAAGGACAGCAATAACAACAATAACAACAACAACAATAAACAAGGGCAACAAAAGGGAAAAAATAGCCTCCAGGAACAATGGATTCCTATTGGAGGCACCGAGCCCAGTGATAACCCTGGAGATAAAATAAATACATATTTTATAATATATATATAATATTGAGTTGGGGCTAGGTGGTGGCCCACCTGGCTGAGTGTATGTGTTACAATGCACAAGGACCTGGGTTCAAGCCCCTAGTCCCCATCTGCAGGAGATAGGCTTTGCGAGTGGTGAAGCAGGGCTGCAGGTGTCTCTGTCCCTCTCTATCTCCCCCCTTCCTCTTGATTTTTGGCTGTCTCTATCCAATAAATAAAGATAACAATAATGATTTTTTAAGTATTTATTTATTTATTCCCTTGTTGCCTTTGTTTTATTGTTGTAGTTGTTGATGTCATTGTTGTTGGATAGGACAGAGAGAGATGGAGAGAGGAAGGGAAGACAGAGGGGGAGAGAAAGACAGACACCTGCAGACCTGCTTCACCGCCTGTGAAGCGACTCCCCTGCATGTGGGAAGCCGGGGGCTCAAACTGGGATCCTTATGCCGGTCCTTGCGCTTTGCGCCGCCTGCGCTTAACCAGCTGCGCCACCACCCGACTCCCAAGAATAACAATTTTTAATGAACTATTATTGAGTCAATCACTGAGGAGGCTGAAAATGCCAGATGCCTGTGAGTGGCAGGAAACATGAAAAGACACACAAACACCTGATCTATTTCCATACCACTGTCAGGCTGAAAGTGGTCTAGGGAGCCAAAAACTTGACAAACATTCATTTCCAGAATCACAATGGTCTGGCCATTGAGTTGAGCCATCAGACTAGAACAACAACAACAAAGTATGAACAATAGTGGGGCCCCATGGACATCCCTGAGGGGGAGTCAAAGGCCAAATGTGGCCAGTCGGGATGGACTGACCCCTGGCCCTATGTGAGGCTTCCTTCTTTATGTCATCTCTCCTTCGGGCAGGAGTTCTGGATCTGGGCTACAGCAGCAGCCTCTTCAGAGACACAGAAGCCTGTCTGTGAGTCATCTGTCCCAGCTTCACGTGCTGCCAAGTCTGCTCAGCGGACTGGCATGGATCAGGCACTGAGTGATGTGCTGCTCGGTCAGTTCCCGTCGCTTAGTGGTCGAGCAGCGAGGCCATTGGAAGCAGCTCAGAAGTGAGTGAGGGTTTGAACAAGGTTCCTCAAAGACGGTGCTGCTGAGAATAACCTCAAAGTTTGCCCACTGAGCAAAACCACTTGACTCGTTCTTTGGTTCCGTATCACTGATGCTGAAGTTGAGCGGCCGGAACAACCTGTTACTATCACCACTTCATGAGTTAGCCAGGTCCAGATATTGAGAGAAATGGCTGTAAGCCCTTCTGCACCCCCAAAATAAGTTGATCCATACCCCAGTGGAAGAGAAGTGATGGGGGAGATGAGCAGAGGGCTCTGAACTCCAGCTCCATCAGGAACAGGAGAGGAAGGGGGTCAGGTGGTGGCGCAGTGGTTTAAGTGCATGTGGCGCAAGACGCAGGGACCAGTGTAGGGATCCTGGTTCGAGCCCCTGGCCCCCCACTTGCAGGGGAGTCGCTTCACAGGTGGTGAAGTGGGTCTGCAGGTGTCTTTCTCTCCCCCTCTCTGTCTTCCCCTCCTCTCTCCATTTCTCTCTGTCCTATCCAACAACGAACAACATCAACAATGGCAATAATAATAACCACAACAAGGCTACAACAAGAAGGGCAATAAAAGGGGGGGAAAATGGCCTCTAGGAGCGGTGGATTCGGTGGCACCGAGCCCAGCAATAACCCTGGAGGGAAAAAAAAAGGGACAGGAGAGGAGGGGAGGGAGGGACACTTGGATGCAGTAATAGGTGTACGTGTGACTTGATAAGGAAGAGAAGGTGGGACATGGGGGTGGGGGAAAACATATACAAACACAAATAGTGATAGTTCACCCTTATCGGCAGCTGTGAGAGAGCTGCTGGGGCTCCCAGTGGAGGGAGAGGGGATCCAGAACTCTCGTGGTGGGGACGGTGCAGAGTTGTATACCTGTTATCTTGTAATTTTGTTTTTTTAAAAACATTTATTTATTTATTATTGGGTGGAGACAGAGAGAAATTGAGAGAGGAGAAGAAAACAGAGCAGGAAAAAGACAGAGAGACACCTGCAGCCCTGCTTCACCACTCATGAAGCTTTCCCCTGCAGGTGGGGACGAGAGGCTTGAACCTGGGTCCTTGTGCACTGTAATGTGTGCACTCACCAGGTGCGCCACCAACTGGCCCCCTTATCTTGTAATTTTGTAAATCAATATTCAATCTCTAATAATAAAAAATAAACATTTAATGAGAACCCAACAGAAAGAGAGAATTGAACTCCCTTGAGCTGCAAGCCCTAAAGAGCCAGTGTGGGCTCAGCCCCCCACCCCCAGAGAAGCAAGTGCCTCGCTCACACACAACACCCAGGTCATCCTGGACGTGTTCTTGAATAATGTTTGTTCATCTGACAAGTGAACTCGCTGGACAGTCTTCTCCCCCCTCGTTAGTCATTGAGTTTGACTTGACACGTCCCCCAAAATAGGAAGGTGGCGTCAGAGTCACAAGGCTGCCACGGGTCCGACATTCAGTTTTGACATGAGCACAGAGGCAAGCTAATAGCTACTTTGCACAAACAGTTCCTGCTCGCTGCCTCTGGGAGATAGTGAATTCAAAGCTCCGGGGTTGGGGGTGGGGGAGAGCACCTCTCGGTAGAGGCCGCCTTCCTTTGCCAGAAGCTCCAATCAATCAAAAATCATCAGTCACAGAGAGGTCCTGAGAGTGATGGCGCCCCAGATTAAATAAAGAGTGTGTTAGAACTTTCCAGACAGTTTCCGGTGCTGCTGCTGCTTTGGGCTCCCACACAGGATGCTCATTTGTATAAGTCCTTATAAAGGACCAAATAAAATGGCCAAGTGAGGTATATACTAGCTCCCATACACAAGAAAGCCAAAGAGAAGGCAGTGTTTACTGATAGCAGAGTGACTGGCAGTCCTCCACCCACATGGGGTTATAAGCCCACCCACATCATTTCAAGAGACTTGATTTGGCCAGTGGTATGCTCCTGAGTTTCCTTAGTCGGCCACCCACCATAGATATGGTAATGCAGCCCTTAGAAGATTGAACTGCAGTTCTGACTTAGCAGTTGACAAGTCATCCACTATCCAATGGGGACTTTGGGGAGCAGAAGGTTGAGGCACTGACTAGATACTGACGCACTGGTAACGGATGCTTGCATGGTATCAGCTGCAGGGGTGTCTGACACTGACTGCTGTTCAATCCATTCATAGACGAATGCTACACCATACCACAGGATGCCTGAAGATTAAGATCGGTCTCATTCACATGTCAAGATACCTAGCAGGCTTTTAGTAATACTCGTGGACTACCTAAACATCCCTAGACATCACTGGAAATGGTTGTGTTGGGCAGGGGTAGATAGCATAACGGTTATGCAAAGAGACTCTCATGCCTTAGGTTCTGAAGTCCCAGGTTCAGTCCTCGGCACCACCATAAGCCAGAGCTGAGCAGTGCTCTGGTGTTAAAAAGAAAAAAGAAAGAAAATGTTTGTGTCACATTAGCCTTCTCCAAACTAACTCCACCCAGTTGAAGAGGAATGTTGACTGTAAGTACCAGTTTTTCTTTTATTAGCTTCTTTCTTTACTAACTTGTGGAGAGTCCTCATAAAAACAACATTCTAAATAAATTGGGTAAGAAACACAAGTATACACAGGACAAGATTTTTATCATCTTGAGTTTTCTAACAATTATTATTTTTTATTTATTTTAAAAAAGGAGACATTAACAAAACCATAGGATAAGAGGGGTACAACTCCACACAATTCCCACCACCAGATCTCTGCATCCCATCCCCTCCCCTGATAGCTTTCCTATTCTTTATCCCTCTGGGAGCATGGACCCAGGGTCATTGTGGGATGCAGAAGGTGGAAGGTCTGGCTTCTGTAATTGATTCCCCGCTGAACATGGGTGTTGACAGGTGGATCCATACTCCCAGCCTGCCTCTCTCTTTCCCTAGTGGGGCAGGGCTCTGGGGAAGTGGGGCTCCAGGACAAATTGGTGGGGGTGGCTGTTCAGGGAAGTCTGGTTGGCATCCTGCTAACATCTGGAACCAGGTGGCTGAAAAGAGAGTTAACATATAACACCAAACAAGTTGTTGATTAATCATGGACCTAATAGCTGGAATCGTGCAGATGAAGAGTTGGGGGGGGTCTTCCATTTTGTAGATAGCTAGTAGGCATATTTTAGTTATATTCCAAAGGGCCTGTGGCTACACTAGGTTTGTTGTTGTTGTTGTTGTTGTTTTTCTCTGAGCCTGAAATATGTTATGCAGGAGGATCCAAGTCATTGTCTGGGAAGGTGGTGTCATGGCTGGAAAAGGGACAGAAAGCTGGGTCAGGGAAGAGAGTAGCTCCCTAATATGGAGAAGAGGTATAAATATTGTAGACTGTAAACCCCACTGATTTGATTTGGTCTGGGGCCCATAATCAGCTAAGAGCCTATGTGACCTCTGCATCCCTGTAGATCTGAGCTCACATTCTGTGGTCATGAGTAGGAACATTCTAAGCTGCCCCAGTATCAACCCATCTTCCTCAGGTGTAGCACAGAATATGTTGTCCAGCCTCCCTTCGGAGGATGGAACATTCTCTATCATTGTTGATCCAAGTTGAGGGCAAGGTCCTATGTGGAGCCCACAAAGGAGTCTATTGTGTTGTTGATAGAGATGACTGGTAACAATAGAGAGAGGGATTTATTTGAGGTCTAGGCCCATCATGTCTGTCTGGGAATCTCAGGACTCCCTGAATAGGGCCCCAGCTGATGGGGTGGCCTGATAGTGACTACTTCTACTTCTTCTTCTTCTTCTTCTTCTTCTTCTTCCTCTTCCTCTTCCTCTTCCTCTTCCTCTTCCTCTTCCTCTTCTTCTTCTTCTTCTTCTTCTTCTTCTAGTGTTTGCCCTTCTTCCGTAGCCAGTCAACAGCGTCAGGTTGAGTCTGATGTCTGCTTGTTGCTGGCTTTGAAAGTGACTGGGATCCATGTGGATTCAGTCGGCTAGGAAGGATCGTCAGTTTCCCCAATAAATGGGTACTCACGGGATGCACCACGAGAAGGTCGATCCAATGACTAGAGAGTCAACATTAAAGTATGCCGGTCTCTTGCCCTTATTCAGCTTTTGCAGTCCTTGCTTTACTAAGGTTAACTCTGGAGTGAGTGAGAGAACTGTAATAGGAAGTAGGTGAGGAGGGTACCTAAGTCTAATTAGATACTATTTCATTAGGAACTTTATACTGACTCACTGCAGACTATTGTGTACTTCTGCTTTCGGGTATATATTTTGCCCTAGTTTATGGACACGTGTGAACATATGCTCTCTCTTACGGGACCTGGTCTCTATCTAGGTTTTGGGACTTTGTTAGGAAGTGAACCACCTGGAATGGAGTTAGAGAATCCTACGAAAGGAAAGGTCTCACCTGAGTAATGAAGCTGAAGGGTTGTCATTCCACACCTGAAGTCTCTGGACACAGTCTGAAGTGAAGCATGTTGAGGTGGCACTCGTTGCGTTGATTAGGTTGGGATCGGTGGATGCAATATTATTTGGTATGAATTGAGAGAAGCATGCAGGAAAGTGGACCCCACTCTAAGGTTCCAGGACTGGGGAAAATATAGGCTCTATAGTGGAAATGTGAGGTTCCTGCTGTCTTAGGGTTCAAGAAGACAATAGATAGTTATTGTTCTAATCACATTATTTGGTAACTGGGTTAACTCTGAAAAATCTCTTTGTTAGGATTTTATGCATAATACCCAACATCACCATAATTTATGTCCTTTGACATTATTAGTATATAGCTATGTCATTGGTTGCTTCTGTTCTCCCTGGTCTAGGCTTTTGAGAGAGTAAACATATCAAAGATTCAGCCTATGTATTGAAAACACTCAGTCTGTGCTTTAAAAAGTTTGAGACATATAATCAATTTGCCCCCTCATATTAATTAAATAGTGATTTATGTTACTACAAATTAATAGGAGTGTACATAAACACCATTCCCACCACCAAAAGACTGTGTCCCATCCCACCCACCACCACCCCCTGCCACCCCGGGAAGCCTAAGTAACAATTTTTATGGGCATAAGAGGTAGATACGGGGGGGGGGGAGACAGTGGCACTAAGTTGAGCACACATATTGCAGTGCACAAGGACTGGGGTTCAAGCCTCCACTTGTAGGAGAAGCTTCACCAGCGGTGAAGCAATACTGCAGATGTCTATCTCCCTATCTCCCTCATCCCTCTCGATCTCTCTCTATCACTATCCAATAAATAAATAAAATCTTTAAGTAAAAGAACATATTAAAAGAAGTAGAAGCACTGACAAAGGTACGTCTGATTCATTGGCAGGTTCCCATCCACTAAGTTAGACTGGCTTCCTCCTTCCACTGAGAACGGAGCCCACACCCTACTAGCTGACTCAGTCTGCCTTTTCCTTCTACGCAACCAGGGAGAACATCGCCTTGAGTTTCTGTAGCTAACAAAGCCCCAAGTGCTTTGATTCATTTCAGGATCCTGCAGCTCACGAGGTGGCCTGTGCAGCCTTTCATCCTCTGGGGACTCACACCCACCTCTGTTTCTTTTGAGGTCAGAGAGGGTAGAGAGACAGAGTAGTTTCTCATTGTCAGCTTGACCTAGACTAATAAAAGCCTGGGTCTCCATCAGTGCCTCATTTGTGATCTGTCTTTTCTTTTTCCTCTTTCTTTCTTTCTTTTTTAATATTATTGGATAGAAACTAAGAGAAATTGAGAGGGGAGGGGAGATAGTGAGGGGAAGAGAAAGAGAGACACCTGCAGCCCTGTTTCAGCACTCATGAAGCTTTCCCCCTGCAGTTGAGGACCAGAGGCTTGAACCTGGGTCCTATCACACTTTAATGGGAGTGCTTAACCAGATGTACCACTGCCTAGCCCCCTGAGCTGTGACTTTCTCTCTTTACTTTCTTTCTTTCTTACTTTCTTTCTCTCTCTCTCTCTCTCTTTTTTCTTAGTGGAGCACTGATCATCTCTGGCTTATGATGGTGCAGGATTGAACCTGGGACTTTGGAGACTCAGGCACGAGAGTCTCTTTTGACAACCATTATGCATTCTACCTCCACGGATTTGTGATTTCTCACAGGAGTTTTTCTGTCTGTCCAAGGTCAGTGCTCCCTGCAACCAGGAACCACTGCAAACAAACAAATAAATCTAAGCCCATCTCCAAAACAAATAATCTCCAAATGAATCTCAAATTCATATTGTAGATTCAAGAGCATTCAGGTTATAGGAGAGCTGAGCTGGCACCATCCTTGCTCCGCAAGCACTGCGCACCCCAAGTCTCAGCTCTCAAGTGGATAAGCCAAAGCTCTAGTGGTTCATCTGGCCCGTACACACAGTTTGCCCATGTGTTTCCGGTCATGTTTACCATCTAGATGTGTTTCTCTGGAACTTGTCTGATCAAGGGACAAACATCTGCCCAACCAAGTACGTGGGAAGTATAGCATTCATTACAGAAATTGTCAACTTTCTGCAAAATAATGCCACAAGAGGAGGAAGAACTCTTAGAGTTTCAGGTACTGAAAAGGTAATGAGAATCAAGGCATATTAAAAAAAAAATCAGAAACTGCTGAAGCATATGGTGGGAGTCTGGACATTTCTTCTTACTACTCTCTCTCTACTTCCACATGTTTACGGTTTTTGAATATTTTTAAAGTGTAAATAATTTTGGAAAATGGAAAAATTCTCCATTGCAAAGGAGCTGAGGGTTCGTTGAGATCAGTAGAGAATCTCTGTCATAGTAGAGGGTAGGAAACATATAAATGTCATCTCTGGTTATAAATGAGATTGAAGTTTTCATTTCTAGAAATAGTTGATGTGTTTAGAATATGAGAACAAAAGATCTGAAAGATGAAAGGAAGCTGAACAATTAGATCTCACAGGATGATTAACTGCTGTGTCCCACTGACTAGCAAGGCGGAAGGTGGGGCCCGTCCATCAGTACAGTCTCCCTGCGACCAGGCAGAAAGGGAGAAAGATCTCCTCACAGTCCTAGCAGCAGAGGCTGCCTGAGAAGACCTCACCCTTCAACATGAACTAAGTGGCTGGTGGAATAGCTCACCTGACCCTGCGTTACTTTGCCAAGCGCACCAACCAGGCATGAGCCCAGCCCCCGCCACACTGAAGGAAGCTCCAGGGCTGTGCTCCTTTTCTCTCTAAGCACATTAAAGATGTACACGTTCCTGGCATGCGTGGGAGACAGAGGCCCAGAGCACATACCCTGATAAGTGGCAGCTAGGACTGAACCTGCAACTCCACAGATGTCCATCCTGGACTCCATACTTGCTCAGCCTCTTCCTAGCCACAGGGTTCTAGGCTTTCTTTTCCAAGTGTTATATCGCCCTTACATCATCATCATCATCATCATCATCATCATCATTATTGCCTCCGGGGTTCTTTATCTCTAGGGCTCATGCTTGCACCAAGAATCCACTGCTCCTGGCAGCCATTTTTTCCATTTTATTGGATAAGACAGAAAGAAATGGAGAGAGGAGGGGGAGACAGAGAGGAAGAGAGAAAGACACCTGCAGACCTGCTTCACCGATTGTGAAGCGACTGTCCTGCAGGTGGGGAGCCGGGGGCTCGAACCCGGATCCTTGAGCGGGTCCTGTGCTTTGTACTATGTGTGCCCCACATTATTTTTGGCTGTTACTTAGGATTTCGGCATCTTTTTAGAAAGAAATTACAGGGGGTCGGGCGGTAGCGCAGCAGGTTAAGCGCATGCGGTGCAAAGCGCAAGGACCTGCGTAAGGATCCTCCCACCTGCAGGGGAGTCGCTTCACGGGCGGATTATTGGTGTCTTTCTCTCCCCCTCTGTCTTACCGTCTTCTCTCCATTTCTCTCTGTCCTATCTAACAACAACGACATCAATAACAACAACAATAATAACTACAATAATAAAAAAAAGGGCAACAAATGGGAAAATAAATATAAAAAAAGAAACGAAATACAGGAGAAAATCAGAAAGGTGACGGTACAGGCGGTACAGTTTCGAGCTCGTGAAGATAAGGTGAAAGAGAATTTAATCAAGCTTGGAAAGTGAATGTAAAAAGTACCCGGTAAGGGCCGGGCGGTGGCGCAGTGGGTTAAGCGCACGAGGCGCGAAGCACAAGGACCCGCTTAAGGATCCCGGTTCAAGCCCCCGGTTCCCCACCTGCGGGGGGCGGGTAGCTTCTCGATCAGTGAGGCCGGTCTGCAGGTGTCTGTCTTTCTCTCCCCCTCTCTGTCTTACCCTCTTCTCTCCATTTCTCTCTGTCCTAGCCAACAGCAGCAATAACAACAACAAGAGCAACACAAATTTGAAAAATGGCCTCCAAGAGCAGCAGGAATCCTGGAGGGGGGAAAAAAAAGGGAAGGAAAAAAAAAAAAGGAAAGAAAAAGAAAAAGAAAAATCAATAGGTTCTAAATTGAAAGCTACTAGAAAGAGGAAGACCCCCATTTAGAAGGAGAAAAACTAAGGATACTTTCAAACTCTCTAAAGTCGTAGTGGACCTACACAGTGTACTCCAGAAGGGGGTCAGGCCGAGGGCCGGGTGCCGCGGAGGGCCCAGGGCGCGAACTGAGATGGTCCTGGAGCCCAGCCGCCTGCGCTCTGCGCCTGACTCACGCAGCTCTGCCCCAACGCGGAGTGCCCGCACAGAGGTGGTTACCTTCTTCACCGCCTAAAAGCCTGTCCACGCCAGCTGCAGCCCTGCATTGAGAACATTCTTGAATCCTGGAGAGCTGAAACTCAAGGACACCCATTGAAATTCTATGCAAGTAGTTTAACGATAAATAAAAGATGGCAACACTTTATACAGTGGGTAGTAAACATATGGAACTCATTATCCTCAAGATGTTACCGAGTCCACAAATATAAATAGGATAAAGAAAGATTTAGATAAATCCGTGCTTGTTAGATTCCTACGAGCTGCTAGAGCATTGTTAGACACACACAGGGAGGGAGTCCGGCGGTAGTGCAGACGGTTAAGCACACGTGGCGCGAAGCACAAGGACCGGCATAAGGAACTCGGTTCAAGGCCCCGCTCCCCACCTGCAGGGGAGTCGCTTCACAGGCGGTGAAGCAGGTCTGCAGGTGTCTGTCTTTCTCTCCCCCTCTCTGTCTTCCCCTCCTCTCTCCATTTCTCTCTGTCTTGTCTAACAAAAGATGACATCAATAGCAACAACAATAATAATAACAACAATAAAAAGACAACATGGGCAACAAGAGGGAAAATAAATAAACACCAAAAAATAAAGAAAAAAATAAATAAAAGAAGAAACACACAGGGAGTATCTTCAAATGCTTCCAGAGAAAAGGATCGTGTTTGCCTTCAAAACGTCCTGCAGGTCTGGTGCCAGGAACTGAGTCAGCGAGTTTCTAGCTGCTCAGGATTCCCAGGGACCTTAATTTCCACAGCAGCTGTTTTCCAAGTAACTGAGAAGTAAACTATTATGTCAGAGCACCATCTTTACATAGAATAGAATAGAAAAGAAAAGAAAAGAAAAGAAAAGAAAAGAAAAGAAAAGAAAAACTCGGCGGGAGGGGGGGGGCGAGAGAGGAGACCTTTCTCCATGGTAATATAAAGTTTTATTCTACTTTTAAAATTTTTTTATTCTTATCTTTATTTATTGGCTAGAGACAGCCAGGAATCCAGATGGAAGGGGGAGAGAGAGAGACAGAGAGACTCCTGCAGCCCTGCTTCACCACTGGTGAAGCTTTCCTCCTGCAGGTGGCGACCAGGGGCTTGAACCCGGGTCCTTGTGCATTGTGACATGTGCATAATATAAACTTTTATCTGGTCTTGCCACACTTAACCTTTCCATGGTTAATACAGTGTAACAAATTATTGTACTGGACTATATGAGTATGACCCAGAGCATCAACGAAAATATGTGCTACTCTTTAGCTGCTCAGAGCTCACAGCAACTGTGCTTTGTAATCCTCACTTCTTTCAGTAGTTGGTGCCTTTTTTTTTTTTTGAATGCAAATCTTGATGGTCTCCCTTATTCTTTAGGCTTCTATTTTCACTATTATGAGCGGGTTTACAGGAAAACCCCTTCCCTCTTAATATGCTGCTCTCACCTCCTTGACTTTGGCAGAAAGTGCCCTCCTCTCTTCTGTGTTTTGTCATCTGAGCTGTGAAATAGAATTTCCTTTAATTCACGACAGTCTCTGGAGACCAGACTGTACTTGTAACAAGCTTAATTGAAGGTTGGGGAGTAGCAGAAGGGAAGTACACTGGGGGCTACTGATGGACTCAGCTGCCAGATTGCTTTTCCCATGAGTCTGAGGAGTCCCGGCCCCACTCCCAGTTCTCTGGAAGGATGGGCCTGTTTGCCTGCAGTGTCTGTCCACAGTGCTCAGTCCAGCCCTTGAAACTGGTTAAAGGTATCCACAAGGGGGCCAGGTGATGGCGCGCCTGGTTGAACGCACATGTTACAGTGCGCAAGGACCCAGGTTCGAGCCCCTGACCCCCACCTGCAGGAGGAAAGCTTCACAAGTGGTGAAGCAGGGCTGTCGGTGTCTCTCTGTCTCTCTCCCTCCCTATCACCCCCTTCCCTCTCAATTTCTGACTGTCTCTATCCAGCAAATAAATAAAGATTAAAAAATTTAAAACAAAAGGTATCCACAGTTCCAAACACAAGAGCCAGAATCCAGAGATAGGATGGAGATAGATCCTCCTTCTTCCTTTCAATTCCAAGTCCCTTTCTTCAACCATTGATACAGAGATCTCTTTACTCTTCCTAAAATCAAAATCATGGGGCCAGGTGGTGGTGCACTTGGTTGAGCACATGTTACAGTGCTCAAGGACCCAGGTTCAAGCCCCCAGTCCCCACCTGCAAGGGGAAAGCTTCACAAGTGGTGAATCAGGTCTTCAGATGTCTCTCTCTCTCTCTCCCTTCTATCTCCCCTACCCTCTTGATTTCTGGCTGTTTCTATCCAATAAATAAAGACAATAAAAAATAATAAATAAAACAAAACTAAAAACAACAACAACAACAAAATCAAAATCATAAATAAAACCCATAGTTCTCAGAAGGGGGGAATGCTTGAAAATGTAACAAACATTCAAAATTATTCAATTTTTTCCCCTCCAGGGTTATCACTGGAGTTCAGTGCCAGCACTACAAATCCACTGCTCCTGGTGGCCATTTCTTCCATTTTATTATATAGGACAGAGAGAAATGGAGAGAGGAGGGGGAGATAGAGAGGGAGAGAGAAATATAGACACCTGAAGACCTGCTTCACCGCTTGTGAAGCTTCCCCCTGCAGGTGGAGAGTGAGGGCTCGAACTCAGATCCTTGCATGGGTCTTTGTGCTTAATATTATATGGGCTTAACCAGGCACGCCACCACCCAGCCCCCTTAAATTATTCAGTTTTATATAGGCCACAGATCGGCAGCCCAGGCCTGCTTAAACCCTGCTCACTTACACCCCTTTATGCCGTCTTTCCACAAGTGTGAGATGGAACGCTTCCTGTTAATCCTACATGAAGTTCCATATTTTGCTTCTGAACAGGAATGCAAATTTGCAAAGAAATAGGTGATACATTCCAGACACAATCTCATCTAAGTTCACACCTTGAAGGAAACAAATATTTGGAGGCCGGGGTGTGACGCCCCTGGTTAAAAGCACAGGTCACAAGAGGGAAAGTTCCACAAGTGGTGAAGCAGGTTTACAGGTGTCTCTCTGTCTCTCTCCCTCTCTGAACCCTTCCCTCTCAATTTCTCTCTGTCCTATCAAGTGAATAAATAAAGTTTTTAAAAAAGAAATACGGGGAGTCGGGTGGTAGTGCAGCAGGTTAAGCGCACGTGGCGCAAAGCGCAAGGACCAACATAAGGATCCCAGTTCAAGCCCCCAGCTCCCCACCTGCAGGGGAGTCATCGCTTCACAGGCAGTGAAGCAGGTCTGCAGGTGTCTCTCTTTCTCTCCCCCTCTCTGCCTTCCCTTCCTCTCTCCATTTCTCTCTGTCCTATCTAACAACAACGACATCAATAACAACAACAATAACTACAACAATAAAACAAGGGCAACAAAAGAGGAAATAAATAAATAGATATTTTCCTAGAGAAAATGCAATGTTCAGATACAATTCTGCCTATTACAAAACAGGCATGTGCGTTATAATACAAAGACAGTAGGTGTGTGGTCAGGGAGGTGGCACAGTGGATAAAGCATTGGACTCTCAAGCATGAGGTCCTGAGTTCAATCCCCGGCAGCACATGTACCAGAGTGATGTCTGGTTCTTTCTCTCTCTCTTCCTATCTTTCTCATTAATAAATGAATAAAATCTTTAAAAAAAAAAAAAAAAAAGACAGTAGGTATCATACGAAGACACCCTGTCTGAAAGTCAGCTATGCAGAACAAAGAACATAAAAGAGGGTTACAGTTCCCACCATGAGAGTTGAACATCCAATCCCCTCCATTGGAAAGTTCCCTGTTACCACCTTACAATCAATCTTAGTAAAGCAAAGTGTGGCTGACGCCCTGAATGACTCCCCCTGAAAATCGTCCAAACTGACACGCTCACTGTCATCTCCAGAGGAAAATGTCGCCATAGTTTTTAAAGCACTGGACTTGTCTGCTTCTCAGATTTTTTTAAATCTTAATTTCAGTACAATCTTCTCCTAGACAAGTGTTTTCTTTAATGAATGCTAGACGACACTGATTTTTTTAATTCTTTTTTTTTTTTCACATCTCAATGTCTTTGAAATCAGGTCACAGCTTGTAATTTCCAGTGTCTCCCTATCACATGCAAACAGACTTCAAAATAGAGTCGCCTGCAGACCGACTAAAAGGGAACTTGGGCCTTTCTCACAGAATATTTTATTTTATTATATTATTTATTCTTAATGACCAGAGAGAATTGTTTAGTCACTTTTGAATCAGAGCATGAAGTTTGTTATTTTACTAGTTTTCATTATCTTTTTTTTTTTTTAACCAAAGCACTGCTCAGCTCTGGCTTATGGTGGTGCAGGGGCTTGAACCTGGGACTTTGGAGCCTCAGGCATGTGAGTCTCTTTGTATAACCATTATGCTGCCAATATACACGGATATCCTCGCCCACCCTGTCCAACGCTTGACGTCTCATCACCCAATCTGGTCCCCTACGCCTACACTGAACTTCTCTGTTCCAGACTCTTGGAAACAGAGTTGGCAGTCAGCTGAGGTCAAGAACGAACACCTCATCACAGACCCCTGCAGGCGTCAACCCGGCTTTGACCTGGCACGTTATGATCGGGCCCTCCTCAATCGCTATCGAACAGGCCATGGCCGGTGCACCGCTATGTTCCATCGCTGGGGAGCCAGAGACGACCCGAACTGCCCCTGCGGCTCCAGACAGACTATGACCCACATAGTCAACGACTGCCACCTCTCCAGATTCAAAGGAGGTCTCGAAACTTGACATCAGGCTCAACCTGACGCTGTTGACTGGCTACGGAAGAAGGGCAAATGCTAGAAGAAGAAGACCATTATGCTATCAACCTCCACCCAGTTTTCATTATATTTTAAGAACATTTTAGTGTTATTAGAAATACATTCTAATTCTTTTCTACTTAGAATAATGGCAAATAGGCTTCCAGTCAACTTTTTTTGTTATCTTTATTTATTTATTGGCTAGAGACAGCCAGAAATTGAGAGAAAGGGGAAGACAGAGACACTTGCAGCCCTGTTCACTGGGAGCTTGAAGCTGGGTTCCTGCACATTGTAACGTGTGCACTCAACCAGGTGCACCACCTCCCAGCCCTCAACTTTTTTTCCATATAGAACATCTGATTTCCAATAATAGATTACCGATGTACAAAGGATTATATCCATTACATAAATACTAAGGTAACCTTTAGTTCTTGCAAGTTGTAGCATATGAATTTAATGGCATCTATTTTGGCTACTCAGGGAACTCTTTGCATAATTCTTGGCTTATAGTTCTGGTCCAGATGGACAACATTGCTGGAGAGCTAAGTTATGGTTAGTGGAAGGAAGTAATTCTTTCATTTCTAGCATAATTTAAATGACATTAGATTATCTAATGTACAACATTAGGTTTAGTCTGTTCTGAAGTGAGAATAAAGGTAGAATTAAATTATTTCTGCTTACTTGAAGCAAAGTAAATAAGTGTTCCTAGGGCATACCTAACTCTAGGCCTCGAATGTCTTTCCCTTGGACCAAGATTTTCACCTTCTCAATCTTTCTTTCTTTCTTTCTTTCTTTCTTTCTTTCTTTCTTTCTTTCTTTCCTTCTTTCTTTTTTGCTATTTTTTTGCCCTTGTTGTTTATCGTTGCTGTCATCATTATTGTTGTTAGTAGTATTGTTGTTGGATAGGACAGAGAGAAATGGAGAGAGGAGGGGAAGACAGAGAGGGAGAGAGAAAGACAGACACCTGCAGACCTGCTTCACCGCCTGTGAAGCGACTCCCCTGCAGGTGGGGAGCCGGGGGCTCGAACCAGGATCTTTATGCCCGTCCTTGTGCTTCGCAACACCTGTACATAACCCGCTGCACTACCACCCCGTGCCCTATCTTCTCAATCTTGATGAGTTATGTAGGGGAGGGAAGAAACCATCCTGTATCCTGCTGGGTTTTTCAGACAAGATTGAAGAAGCAGTCAAGCAAACACTAGACAGACTGATAAGGCAAAAAGTAGAGCTGAGCTTATTAATAGCGTGTATACTTCCTGTGCGGATGGAAGAACCGTGTCAGATAGCTTTCTCAGGCAGAGCTGTGAGAAGGAGGAGGGACAGTCTCATCAAGTGACACGCGTTTTGCCTTTGAAATGAAAAATCCACAGGCAAAGAGTGAAGAAGAGAAAACCGCTGGGGGCGGGGGGTGGACTCTCTCTTGGTCATTCCAGGATCCAGGATGAGACCTCAGGGTACTCTGATTATTGCCAAACTGCTCTCACCTATCAAGGTGCCAGCACCTTGATAGGCTCTGTTTGTAATCAATCAGCTTGTGCCCCGCCTAGCTCAAAAAAAAGGACAAAAGGTTGGGTGCTGAGGTCCAAAGGTGTTCAGGCCTGGTAGGAATCGACCTCAAACCCATTAAGGACACTCGGGATTCTCACCAGTACTGCCACTTCTCCCAGCTTCTTCTCTCCTGAGGTCAGTCTGTAGAGGCATCAGAAACTATTTAAGCAAACCCTCCCATCCAGATACACTTTGATATTAAGTATCACAGAGTCTGACCATTTGCTGATAGAGCTTTTGTGTCTTGAAAAGATAGGATATTAAAGAGCCTCCTGGGAGAAGTTTAAATTCTTCATCACTTGATTCTTTAGAAGAGATAAAAAGCAATTAGTTGAGGTCAAGATTCTGAGAAAAGGGGCCATGTGGTGTGGTGGTGCACCTGGTCAAGCACTCACATTATAATGCTCAAGGACCCAGGTTTGAGCCCCCGACCCCCACCTGCAGGGGAAGCCTCACAAGTGGTGAAACAGGGCTGCTGGTGTCTGTCTCTCTCCCTCTCTAGCTCCCCCTTCCCCTTCCCTCTTGATTTCTGGCTGTCTCTATCCAATAAGTAAAGATAATAACATTCTTTTTAAAAGGTTAAAAGAATAAATAATAAAATAAAAGATTCTGTGAGAAAAGGCCCAAGTTCCCTTTTAGGGGAAGGCATCCTCTAAGAAGGGGACACACTGGCGAGAGTGGCTGAACAAATGTCCCCTAACTGGCAGTGGAGTCTGAAGTTCCTGGAAGAAGTCCTATCTTCATGGCCCTAGAGCCCACTCAGACCTTATACCCCCTCCCAGAGTAGAATTTTAGTCAATGGAAAGAGCCAAAGTACAGTTTGTAGATGGTTTCACAGAGTTCATCTCCTTTTACACTGTTAATTATTTTTACTGTTGTTGTCATTATTATTATTAGTGGCTTAATAATGATCAACAAAACTGTGGCATAAAAGAGGGGTACAATTCCCACCACCAGAGTTGCACATCCAATCCCCTCCATTGGAAAGTTCCCTGTTACCTTACAATCAATCTTAGTAATCATTTGTCGGGAAATTGTGAGGAGCCTCACAAAGCACCCTGCATTTTTCTGCCTCCAGGAGCCTGGCATTCCTTAAAACACTAAGCCAGCTCCCCCTACTCCATCCTGCATTCAGGATACTATGGCCTATCTACATAATCATTGTTTTGCCTAAAAGATCCCCACCCATTCCATTCCTTTGATCTATCTTCTTTCTACCCTCAAGACCCTCCCTGCCTGCAGGGTATCATTAATTTTACCAGTTAAACCCCTCACAACAGTTGCTAAGGAAGTCCCTACCTTCCCAGTGCCTTTTGCCTTTCTCCACCCCTTTCCTAGCCATTTTCATTTCTGACTTGCCACTTCCAGGTCTGCCCTTTGAAAGCCTTGGCTCTCTGATCAATAAAGGAAATGCATTGCCTCACTGCCACGTGTTTAGTTCCTGAGTCATCTTCCTCATGTCGCTGAGTGAGTAGAACCCCAGGCTGGCTCCAGTCGAGTTCTCTCCAACCCAGAGAGTATGCACCTGGGAAGAGACACCCCCATGTTAGCCCAGCAATCATTGTGAAATCACTAATTAAAAAAAAAAAAGTCTAGTGGTCCAGGAGGTGGCGCAGTGGCTAAGGCACTAGACTCTCAAGCATGAGGTCCTGAGTTCAATCTCCAGCAGCACATGTACCAGAGTGATGTCTAGTTCTTTCTCTCTCTTCTCCTATCTTTCTCATTAATAAGTAAATAACATCTTTCTTTAAAAAAAAGTCTAACCTATTTATTAGTGACTCCTTCATGCTGGTACTCAGCATAACCCTCTTTCCTTTAATTAGTCTGTCTGGAGGTTACTGTGCAGGACTCAAGGCTCACGTTCTCTCTGTATTTACAGAGTGAATATGCTGCCTCCCCAATAACAGTGCGAGTCTTAGAGACATTCCTTCTAGTCAGTCATTTAATACTTTGATCTCAGCTATTTGATCTCTGGGACACTTGAATATTTCAAAGAATTCTGTATTGCTTAAAGAACTTTGTTTTTTTAATTTTATTAGTGATTTATTATTGATTTACAAAATTGTAAGATAATAGGTCCATAATTCCGTACAGTTCCCACCACCAGAGTTCTGTGTCCCATCCCCTCCAGTGGAAACTAAAGTAGTTCTCCTAAAGTCACCAACACAGGCTGATTCTATAACTATCTGTTTATATCTATGTAAACATTTGCCCCCATCTTTTTCAATGATCCTGCCTTTACTCCCTTTCTAGTTCACCCCTACATTTATTATTACCCCCAGGTGTCCTTCCTTTTTTCATCTTCTCTCAGATAAGTGAAAGTGTGCCATGCTTTCTTCAGTGTTTTACAGATTTGCTTCCCTTTCATGGGTTATATTTTTAAAAAGAAAGAAAAAAATTTTTCTTTTTTTTTTCATATTTACTTATTTTCCCTTTTGTTGCCCCTGTTGTTTTTCATTGTTGATGTGATTGTTGTTGGATAGGACAGAGAGAAATGGAGAAAGGAGGGGAAGACAGAGAGGGGGAGAGAAAGACAGACACCTGCAGATCTGCTTCACCACCTGTGAAGCGACTCCCCTGCAGGTGGGGAGCCGGGGGCTCAAACCAGGATCCTTGTACCGGTCCTTGCACTTTGTGCCACTTGCGCGCTTAACCACAGCACCAAAGCTTCCTTAAGTGCAGGGTGGGGTTGGGGTGGGGAGGGATGGGATGGGATCAGTCCCTCCTGGTTACACTTGGCAAAGCAATACACTATCCAAATGAACCATTTCCCTGGTCCTCTTACTTGCTCCTGGAGTTTTCCCAAACACCCAACAACTTCTCATCTCCCTTCTGTTTGAACACTGATGCCATGACACATGCCACCTACATCAATTTCTTCTGGTTTTGGACAATCCTTGAGAGCTTGTTTGGAGGTTCCAGCAGGGGAGTGAAGACCGGTCCCTCTCTATTTATGGAAGGCCGTCCTCTCCCACCGAGCAAGCGAGCACACAGCTTCGGGAGGGACGCACATGGAGCGGTGAGAGAGGAAGGGGACACCCGCCTAGCCAGCCAAATCAGCCCAGTCAACCCTGGCGATCACTGGGGTGACAGATGTTGCAGTCAGATTGCCCTTACATCCTTGAACAATCCTAATTAGTATAAGTTTTCTCTCACACAAGATTAAAATCTGACACCCATTCATCTTAATAATGGCTTGTTTGTTACAACTATTAACACCATGTCCTATTTCCCTTAGCTGTTTAATGTCTTTCTTGTTACTAGAAAGAAAAAAAAAAAAAGCACACATAAGTATCAAGACAGTATTATAGCAGGGTTCCAAATGCCATCAAAAACACCTGAAAAATCCAAGACCAGAAAGTGGTTTCTTTCTAGTTGACATTCACTGGACTGTCTGCCAAAGAATATTGCTCTGTGACCAACACCATGTCAAAACGTAAGCAAAATATCAATCCCTGGGAAAGATCATGGATCAGGGTGTTGTTTCAAATCCAAAAGCTCTGTCCCTCCCTTCCCGGGTCAGACATCTGGCAGACACCCTGCAGTGGGATGTGTGGCCAGAATCCAGTGCAGGGAGCTGATGTTCCCACCGAGGAGGAAGGAGATTGGGCTCTGGCAGTTGGCAAGGTTCCTCTGTGAAGTGGCTGTTCCTGGCACTCCATGAAAGTCCTTCCTCCCTCAGCTCTCTGCTCTCCACCTCAGCACTCCACACCCTGCTGCACACACCCTCCCACTCCTACCTCAAGAAAACCCCTCCCTGACTACCTTCTGCACACACACACACACACACACACACACCTCAGCTTCCTTTGCAAACACCCCCACAGAGCTCTCAGACACCCGCCCAGGCAGCCCCAGGCAGCCCCAGGCAGCCCCAGGCTCCGTGGCCCACGCCCTCATCTGCTGCTCCCCTCAGCCACCTCAGAGCACCGTGCCTACCTTATCTGCCACCCCCGGCTTGCCTTTCTTTCCTTTCTTTTCCCCTTCCCCGGTGGGCTTGATTTTGTTTGGTTCCTTCCCCTCCCCCTCATTCTTGCTTTGCTCACAGGCCTGGGGACGCTGGCACAGTGCTCTTCTCCGCACATTTGTAGTCTGGCTCTGTCAGCAGCAGGAAAGTAGTCAGCCCACATGTGCCTGCCTGTCCTTCTCCCACAGCTAGGCTCAGTCGGGGCTGTGGAGAAGCAGGCAGTCAGTCCTATTTCTGGAAACTACAAAGACTCGTGTTTTCCCTCTTTAAATTCCTGGAGGAGCTGAGACAGGCTCCACAGGAGTCACCTTGGTTCCTTCTTCTTCCCTCTGACTCTGTTAAGTTTCCTGGGCAGATGACAGCACCAGTATACCCTGGAACCCCATCTCCCCAGAGCCCTGCCCCACTAGGGAAAGACAGAAACAGGCTGGGGGTGTGGATCCACCTGTCAGCACCCATGCCCAGTGGAGAAGCAATGACAGAAGCCCCCATAATGATCCAGGGTCCATATTCCCAAAGGGATAAAGAGTAGGAAAGCTGGGAGTCGGGCGATAGCACAGGGGGTTAAGCGCACGTGGCTCCAAGCATGAGGACCCACACAAAGATCCCAGTTCGAGCCCCGGCTCCCCACCTGCAAGGGAGCAGTGAAGCAGGTCTACAGGTGTCTGTCTGTCTCTCCCCCTCTCTGTCTTCCCCTCCTCTCTCCATTTCTCTCTGTCCTATCCAACAATGACGACATCAACAACAATAACTACAACAACAATAAAAACAATTTTAAAAAACCAAAAGCAACAAAAATAGTAAAGCTTCCAATGGATGGGATGGGATATGGAACTCCAGTGGTCGGAATTGTGTGGAATTGTATCCCTCTGACCCTGTGGTTTTGTCAATATTTTCTATTTTTTATTTTATGAATAATTTTTTTTAAACAAGGATCCCCTTGCACTGTAGAGCTGTAATGGTAGAGACTGCCCCACTCTAGCATCAACCTACTCTGTCCCTCGGGAAAGACGGGTCCCCAAATCAGTGCAGCCTAGAATGTTCCCAGCTGTGACCATGGACTGTGAGCTGAGACTGACAGGGACTCAGAGGCCACACAGACTCCTGTGCTGAATGTGAATAGACACCTGCCCTGCGTCAGATCCATGGAGATAGCAAGCAGTTAATGGTATTTATATACTCGTCTCAGATTTGGGAGCTACTCTCTGTCCTAATCCACTTTTCTAGGCCTGTTCTCAACTCTGACACCATGTTCCCAGACAAAACATTTAGTCCGCTTGCATGTTAGCTGTCAGGCTCAGGCAAAAATCACTCAAGTCACGGTGCACATGGAACACACCTAAAATCGACTTCCCCTACATCAAAATAAAAAGCTTCTTCACAGCAAAAGAAACCACTACCCAAACCAAGAGACCCCTCACAGAATGAGAGAAGATCTTTACATGCCATACATCAGATAAGAGTTTAATAACCAAAGGGAGTCGGGCGGTAGCGCAGCGGGTTAAGCGCATGTGGCGCAAAGCGCAAGGACCGGCTCAAGGATCCCGGTTCAAGCCCCCGGCTCCCCACCTACAGAGGAGTCACTTCACAGGCGGTGAAGCAGGTCTGCAGGTGTCTGTCTTTCTCTCCCCCTCTCTGTCTTCCCCTCTTCTCTCCATTTCTCTCTGTCCTATCCAACAACAATGACAACAATAACTACAACAATAAAATAACAAGGGCAACAAAAGGGAATAAATAAATAAAAATATAAAAATCTTATAAAAAATATTTTAAAAAAAGAGTTTAATAACCAACATATATAAAGAGCTTGCCAGACTCAACAACAAGACAACAAATAACCCCATCCAAAAATAGGGGGAGGACTTGGACAGAATATTCACCACAGAAGAGATCCAAAAGGCCGAGAAACACATGAAAAAATGCTCCAAGTCTCTGATTGTCAGAGAAATGCAAATAAAGATAACAATGAGATATCACTTCACTCCTGTGAGAATGTCAGACATCAGAAAAGGTAACAGCAGCAAATGCTGGAGAGGGTGTGGGGTCAAAGGAACCCTCCTACACTGCTGGTGGGAATGTCAGTTGGTCCCACCTCTGTGGAGAACAGTCTGGAGAACTCTCAGAAGGCTAGAAATGGACCTACCCTATGACCCTGCAATTCCTCTCCTGGGGATAGATCCTAAGGAACCCAACACACCCATCCAAAAAGATCTGTGTGCACATATGTTCTTGGCAGCACAATGTGTAATAGCCAAAACCTGGAAGCAACCCAGGTGTCCAACAACAGATGAGTGGCTGAGCAAGTTGTGGTATATATACACAATGGAATACTACTCAGCTGTAAAAAATAGTGACTTCACCGTTTTCAGCTGATCTTGGATGGACCTTGAAAACATCATGTTGAGTGAAATAAGTCAGAAACAGAAGGATGAACATATGGGATGATCTCACTCACAGGCCGAAGTTGAAAAACAAGATTAGAAAAGAAAACACAAGTCGAACCTGAAATGGAATTGGCGTATTACATCAAAGTAAAAGACTCTGGGGTGGGTGGGTGGGGAGATACAGGTCCATGAAAGATGATGAAGGACATAGTGGGGGTTGTATTGTTAAATGGGAAACTGGGAAATGTTATGCATGTACAAACTATTGTATTTACTGTTGAATGTAAAACATTAATTCCCCAATAAAGAAATAAATTTAAAAAATAATAATAATAAAATAAAATAGACTTCCCAGCTTCCTGCCACACAAAGACGCCTAGTTTCATTGACCCTATTCCCACCTTTGGGTTCCTGTTTATTGAACAGTTTGCTTTATTATCATACTGCCTAGCAGCCACCAAGTTGCAAATGCTGCCATGATGCCATCCTGACTTCCCCAGACAGACGGCTTTGCCAATGTGTCCTAGAATCTCTCCTCCCCAGAGCCCTACCCTACTAGGGAAAGATAGAAACAGGCCGGGGGTGTGGATCCACCTGCCAACATCCACGTCCAGCAGAGAAGCAATGACAGAAGTCAGAACGTCCACCTTCTGCTCCCCATAAAGAAGTTTGGTCCAGACTCCCAGAGGGATAAAGAACAGGGAAGCTTCCAATGGAGGGGATGGGACATGGAGCTCTGGTGGTGGGAACTGTGTGGAATTGTACTCCTGTTATCTTACCATCTTGCTAATCAATAGTAAGTCACTAATTTTTAAATTTTATTTATAAAAAAGGAGACACTGACAAATCATAGGATAAGAGGGGTACAACTCCACACAATTCTCACCACCAGAACTCCATATCCCATCCCATCCCCTGATAGCTTTCCTATTCTTTAACCGTGTAGGAGTATGGACCCAGGATCATTGTGGGATGCAGAAGGTGGAAGGTCTGGCTTCTGTAATTGCTTCCCCGCTGAACATGGGGGTTGGCAGGTCGATCCATACTCCCAGCCTGTCTCTCTCTTTCCCTAGTGGAGCAGGGCTCTGGGGAAGCAGAGCTCTAGGACACATTGGTGTGGTCCTCTGTCCAGGGAAGTCCAGTTGGCATCATGCTGGCATCTGGAACCTGGTGCTGAAAAGAGAGTTAACATACAAAGCCAAACAAATTGTTGACCAATCATGGACCTAAAGGCTGGAATAGTGCAGATGAAGAGTTGGGGGTTCCTCCATTTTGTAGATAGCTAGTAGGCATATTTTAGTTCTATTCCAAAGGGCCTGTGGCTATACTAGTTTTTTGTTGTTTTTTTCTTCCCCTGAGCCTGAAATCTGATATGCAGGTGGATCCAAGTTATTGTCTGGAGAGATGATGTCATGGCTAGAAAAGGACTAGAAAGCTGGATCAGGGAAGAGAGTAGCTCCCAAATATGGGGAAGGGGTATAAATATTGTTGACTGTAAACCCCAATGATTTGATGTGATCTGGGGATCAGTAATTTTTTTTTTAAAGGGATTGATTTTAGTGTTCCAGGAGGTGGCGCAGTGGCCAAAGCACTAGACTTTCAAGCACGAGGTCCCGAGATCAACCCCCGGCAGCACATGTAACAGAGTGATGTCTGGTTCTTTCTCTCTCTCTCTCTCTCCTATCTTTCTCATTAATAAATAAATAAAATCTTTAAAAGAAAAAAAAAGTATTGATTTTTGTCTAACCAAAAATTGTCGACCTTAGGTAATTTAGAGACCTGCAAGCATAAGTTCCGGGGAAATGCTAAGGCAGTGAAACTTGGGACCTAGCTGTCCACAGCCTTCCCGGGCTCCTCAGTGCCTGATAGATAATTTTCTGGGGCAGATGATGGACCACGTTGCCTGGGCCTTTTATTTTTCCTTGGTGGAGTAGATTAAGAGTTTAGCTAAATAAATATTAGGAACAATGACAGTCTTTATCCCTTCCATACAAAGAACACATGGAATTTTAATAACAGCTGCTGCTTCCGCAAAGAAAAGATTAGAGCCTAGCCTACCACACTGTGTTTGGATATTAAACAAGCAAGTCGTTCAATCAGTGTTATTGTTCCCTGAAAAGTTACTGTCTAAAAAGTCATCACATTTGTGAGACAAAAACATGTGACTAAGTAGGAAGGGCCAGTTTCTATCACTTTCTCCTCTACAAGTTTTTTTTTTTTTTTTAAAGGGTGAAGAGGGGTGGGTGGTGGTGTGCCCAGCTAAGAAAGAATACATATTAGCGGGAGTCGGGCTGTAGCGCAGCGGGCTAAGCGCAGGTGGCGCAAAGCACAAGGACCGGCATAAGGATCCCGGTTCGAACCCCGGCTCCCCACCTGCAGGGGAGTCACTTCACAGGCAGTGAAGCAGGTCTGCAGGTGTCTGTCTTTCTCTCCCCCTCTCTGTCTTCCCCTTCCTCTCTCCATTTCTCTCTGTCCTATCCAACAACGACAACAACAATAATAACTACAACAATAAAACAACAAGGGCAACAAAAGGGAATAAATAAATAAAATAAATATAAAAAAAAAAGAATACATATTAGCAAGAGCAAGGACCCAGGTTCAAGCCCCCATTCTCCATCTTCAGGGGACACTTCATGAAAGTAAAGCAGGTCTACTGGGGCCTCTCTTTCTGTCCCTCTCTACCTCCCCTTCCTCTCTCAGTTTCTCTTTGTCCTGTCCAATAAAATGGAAACAATGGCCACCAGGAGCAGTGGCTTTGTAGTGGTGGCACTGAATCCCAAAGAAAAAAAAAACAACTAACTAGTATAGCCACAGGCCTTTGGAATAGAACTAAAATATGCCTACTAGCTATCTACAAAATGGAGACACCCCTCCAACTCTTCATCTGCATATTCCAGCCTTTAGGTTCATGACTGGTCAACAATTTGTTTGGCTTTGTATGTTAACTCTCTTTTTAGCCACCACGTTCCAGATGCTAGTTTTAACATTCCAGATGCTAGTGTTAACTCTCTTTTTAGCCACCACGTTCCAGACTTCCCTGGACAGACAACCCACCAATGTGTCCTGGAGTCCCACTTCCCCAGAGCCCTGCCCCACTAGGGAAAGAGAGAGACAAGCTGGAAGTATGGATCCACCTGGCAACACCCATGTTCAGCGGGGAAGCAATTACAGAAGCCAGACCTTCCACCGTCTGCATCCTACAGTGACCCTGGGTCCATGCTCCCAGAGGGATGAAGAATAGGAAAACTATCAGGGGAGGGGGTAGGATACGGAGTTCTGGTGGTGGGAATTGTGTGGAGTTGTACCCCTCTTATCCTATGGTTTAGTCAATGTTTCCTTTTTATAAATAAAAAATTTTTTTAAAAAAGTGAAAAGTGTCTATCAGATGGTTTCACTCATACGTGGAATCTAGAGAATTGAAATACATGACTTTGCAGAAGGAAAGATAAAAGGGAAAGCTGAAGAATGAAAAACAATACAAGGGGGTGGGGCGGGAAGCACAAAGACCAGCGTTAAGATCCCAGTTCGATCGAGCCCCCGGCTCCCCACCTTCAGGGGAGTCGATGCACAGGTGGTGAAGCAGGTCTGCAGGTGTCTGTCTTTCCCCCTCTCTGTCTTCCCTCCTCTTTCCATTTCTCTCTGTCCTATCCAACAATAACAACAACATCAGTAACAACAATAATAATAACCTCACCGATAAAACAAGGGCAATGAAAGGGGAAAAATAGCCTCCAGGAGCAGTGGATTCCTGGTGCAGGCACTGAGCTCCAGGGATAAGCCTGGAGGGCAAAACAAACAAAGAAGCAAAAAGCTGTAAGAGCTTTGTGCAGTGTGGAGGAATTCAGTTATGGTACTATGCGGGTCGTTTTATGTATTTCTTTGTTTTCATTGCCACGAGGGTTCTTGGTGGGACTTGATGCTGGCGCTACAATTCCACCACTCCCAGGAGCCACTTTCTATTCTTTCTTCCTCTTTTCTCTTCTTTCCTTTCCTTTTTCTGTTTTATTTGCTAGGACAGAGAGAAATTGAGAGGAGAGGAGAGACAGAGAGGGAGAAAGAGAAGACACCTGCAGCCCTGCTTCATCACTTGTGAAGCTTCTGCTCTGCAGGTGGGGACAGGGGCTGGAGATGAGCCCCAAAGAGAAGGGCGGACACTGAGTGGCCTCACTTGTAGGCAGGACTCACAGACAGGGGCAGGGAGGGCGAACACGGCCTCAGGCAAAGGGCTCTGGGGAAGGAGGGGAGGGAGGGGCTGCAGAGAACCCGGGGTCCTGCGCAAGATGATGTCAAAGGACCCAGGCTGGTGGTGACCGTGTTCCCAAGAGAACTTTCACTGGCAGATGAGAAATTATACCTTTGTGTCAATGACTGTGCTGTAAACATGTCTTTTTTTTTTTTTTTTTAATTTTAACCAGAACACTGTTCAGCTCTGGTTCATGGTAGTTCCAGGAACCTGGGACTCTGGAGCCTCAGGCATGAGAGTCTGTTTGCAGAACCATTGTGCTATCTACCCTCCTTCCAAAGAGACTTTTTTTTTTTTGGCCTCCAGGGTTATCGCTGGGGCTCAGTGCCTGCACTGCGAATCCACTGCTCCTGGAGACTATTTTTTTCCCCTTTTTGTTGTCCTTGTTGTTTATTGTTATTACTGCTGTCATTGTTGTTGGATAGGACAGAGAAAAATCAAGGAGGGAAAGACAGAGGGGGGGAGAGAAAGACAGACACTTGCAGACCTGCTTTCACCGCCTGTGAAGAACCCCCCCCAACACAGGTGGAGAGCCGGGGGCTCGAATCAAGATCCAATCAAGATCCTTGTGCGGGTCCCTGCACTTTGCACCATGTGCTCTTAACCTGCTGCGCTACTGCCCAGCTCCCTAACATGACTTTTTTTGTTGTTGTAGTTATTGTTGTTATTGATGTTGTTGTTGTTGGATAGGACAGAGAAATGGAGAGAGGAGGGGAAGACAGAGAGGGGGAGAAAGACAGACACCTGAAGACCTGCTTCACCGCCTGTGAAGCGACTCCCCTGCAGGTGGGGAGCCGGGGGCTCGAACCGGGATCCTTGTGCCGGTCCTTGTGCTTTGTGCCACCTGCGCTTAACCCGCTGCGCTACCGCCAGACTCCCATGACTTCTTTTTAATGCCCAAAGGGAAAGTTATTCTTTAAAAATCAAAAATATATAATTTCAAAACACTAGAAAGATTTTGTACGCTCAATAAGATGAAACAAAATGCATGAAGCCTGAAACACGATAAAAGAAAAGTACTGAGTGGGGCCAGGAGAAAGCTCGGCAGGGAGACCACCCCTTCCTGGGCAGAGTGCTCCAGCCTTAGTCCCAGGCACCAGAGGGGCTCCGCGAGGATGCAGCAAAGGGAAACCATAGACGGAGCAAGGAGTGGCTGTGCCCCCCCACACACACTCAGGGCCCTTCAACCCCAGAGCACAGAACAAAACATACCAGACTGAGGAGGTCACTTACTGGCCTCAGGCACACGTGAGGACCTCAGTTCATGTTCTGGCATTGCATGAGAAAGAGAGAGGGAGGGAGGGAGAAAGTAAGGAAGGAGGGATGGGAGGGGGAGGGAGAGAGAGGAAGGAAGGAGGGAGGGAAGAAGGAGGGAGGGAGGGAGGGAGGGAGGGAGGAAGGAAGGAGGGAGGGAGGGAGGGAGGGAGGAAGGAGGGAGGGAAGAAAGAGGGAGGGAGGAAGGAAGGAGGGAGGGAGGGAGGAAGGAAGGAGGGAGGAAGGAAGGAAGGAAGGAGGGAGGGAGGGAGGGAGGGGGGAGGGAGGGAGGGAGGGAGGAAGGAAGGAGGGAGGGAGGGAGGGAGGAAGGAGGGAGGGAAGAAAGAGGGAGGGAGGAAGGAAGGAGGGATGAAAGGGGGAGGGGGAGGGAGGGAGGAAGGAAGGAAGGAGGGAGGGAGGGAGGAAGGAGGGAGGGAGGGAGGAAGGAAGGAAGGAAAAAAAGAGGGAACGAGAAAGGACGGAAGAAAGGGAAGGAGGTAGGGAAGGAGGGTGAGAAAGAAAAAGAGATAAAGGAAGAGATGAAAGAAAGAAAGAAAGAAAGAAAGAAAGAAAGAAAGAAAGAAAGAAAGAAATGGAGCCAGGCTGTGGCACACCTGGTATGTGCACACATTACAGTGTGCAAGGACCCAGGTTCAAGCCCCTGGTCCCCATCAGCAGAAGGAAAACTTCATGAGTGGTGAAGCAGGGCTGCAGGGGTCTTTTTCTCTTTCCCTTTTTCTATCTCCCTCTCCCCTCTCAGCTTCTCTCTGTCTATATCCAACAACACATAAATATTCACACAATAAAGTAAATGATCATTTCTAATACCATTAAACTTCCAAAGATACAGAGAAAGTATAAATATAGAAAAAAAAATAGCAGACCACATCTACCTTTGGATGGAAGTAGAATTTTGTCAGCAGTGTTAAGATCACCACACAGCCTTAGGAGGGAGATATTTTCATTCTTGATTTTAAAATAAAGAATCTGTGAGGTTAGAGAAAAGCCCCGAATATTGAGAACAGCCGTTAACCCGAAACCAACTGTTCCTTGTTCCGCACAAATATTTCCACCTGTACCCATACTAGCTAACTATAAAAAGGTGGGATGGGAAATGATCGGGGTCGCAGACTCTCCCCTTGCTTGGAAGGGTGTCGGCGGCCCAAGCTTAAGCTTGCTAATAAAGGCTCTTGCTATTGCATGTGATTCTAGTCTTCTTTGTGTGAGATCGGGACTCGAACCTCTGGGGCATGACAAATCTGAGTGTGGTCCGGGAGGTGGTGCAGTGGCTAATGGACTAGACTCTCAAGCATGAGGTCCTGAGTTCGATCTCCAGCAGCACATGTACCAGAGTAATGTCTGGTTCTTTCTCTCTCTCCTCCTATCTTTCTCAATAATAAATAAATCAAATCTTAAAAAAAAAAAAAAAGAATCTGAGGCTTACGGAAGATGTTTGGCCTACAGCTATAAACAGAGGAAATGGCAGAAGAGGTGAAAGCCAAGTCTTGTGTAGTCTCCTCTTCATCTAAAGAGCTGAAAATATCCTACCTAGAAGGGGGTGTAAATTTGTTTCTCTCCCCACACTTGGAAGAAAAATAAAATAAAATTAAAAAATGTGCCTTTCCTCTGGGAACAAATGGGTCCTGCCTTCTCAGAAACCAGTCTGCAACAAAAACACTAAGAAACAGAAACTGTTCACACACCCTTTGACCTTGTAATCTGAGTTCTGGGAATTTATCCTAAGGGAATCATCTCGAGGAGATGAAAAATTGCATTCTTAAAAAGACTTGTTGTGGCGCTGATTCTAGTTGTGAGGGACTAGAAGGAATATACTTTTTCAATAATAGGAAGTGAACTAATGGATTATATGGTTGATGAATTGTTACAAAGTTCTAACTTTATAATTATCAAGACTCTGAAGTAACATTTTAAAAAGCTTTTAATGTAAGGGTTAAGTAATAAAGCAAAACACAATTTTTATTTACTATAATGCAAAAATATACATTGTGTGGCAAAAGATGATTAAGTGGTTTTTTTTTAATGTTGTAGTCATTTTTATTTATTGGATAGAGACAGAAGTTGAGAGGGGAGAGAGAGAGAGAGACCTACAAACCTGCTCCACCACTCTGTGAAGCTTCCCTCCTGCAGGTGGGGAGCAAAGGCTTGAACCCAGGTCCTTGTGCATGAAAACATGTGCACTCAACCATGTGCACCACTGCCCAGCCCCCCACACTTCATTAATCTTTTTTTTCTTCTTTTTAGTTGTAGCAACCTCACCTTCAGTTTTATTTATTACTACTATTATTATTTTATCTATAGGGCTTTATCATTCTGGGCTCTTTGAGAAAAAGGAAGAGAGAGAGAGAGAGAGGCTATCAACTGACTATAGCAATAAAGCTTCCTTTAGTTGAGTGAGGACTGAGCGCTGACATGGGCCGCACACCTGGCAAAGCAGTGCGTTATCTGAGTGAGCTATCTTGCCCGCCCCCCTCCAGTTTCAGCTGGACAAACACCCACCCACAGCCCACCTTTCCTAGCCTCCCTACAGTCCAGCCAATCAAATCTGAGCAGGAGTGTGTACAAAAGAAATGTCAGTAAGAGAGACAGTCACTTTAGGCCCAAGAGACGAAAGTCACATCAAGATAAGAACATGCACTTTGGGGCCAGGCGCTGGCCCACCTGGTTGAGCACACGTTACAGGGTTCGAGCCCCCACTCCCTACTTGCAGGGGGAAAGCTGTGCAAGTGGTAAAGCAGGGCTGCACGTGTCTCTCTCTCTCTCCCCATCCCTCTTTATTTATGACTGTCTCTATCCAAGAAATAAAGATAATTAAAAAAATTTTTAATGTATTTTAATTTTTTCTAAAAGTTCCATTACATATTTTTTATTAATAAATAAAATGAGAAAGTATTTTTAACTATAATGTTTACTTGCTTGCTCTCTCTCTCTCTTTTTTTTTTTTTACAAAAAAAAAAATAGAAAAAAAGTACCACCATTGATTTATGGTGGTACTAGGAACTGAGCCTGGGACCTCAGAAGTTCTTTTGGCATGACTGGTATGCTATTCCCCAGCCCATTCATTCACTATTGTCCTAATGCAGTTCTGAGGCATTTCTTTTCTGAAAAGAAAATGGTCACTCTCATATTTTATGGAGGTGTGTGAGAAATGCCATAAAATAATAATTTTAAAAAATCAAAAAAGAGCAGAGAAACACATACAAGTGACATGTTTACTTCCATCTGGACAATTTATAATTTTGACTAGCCAGGAATTATTAGGAACCGTGACTGAGAAGGATTGTGGGTAGACAGATGAAGACTCCGAACAGCCCTGGGGCCAAGGAGTCTGTCAGTCTGGGGGTGGGGTGGCATGAGGAGGAAGTGGGGGCAGGGAGAAGGAGGAAGCCGATCTTGTTCCATTTTAAGGACAACTGACTCTTCCCTTTCATCGAGAAAATAGGGAACAAATAGTTATTAGCACAAATTAAGTCCTATGCTATAGAACTCCAAGGAACAGGATTTTAAAAATATCCATCAATGCAAACTCAGGAAAAAGACATTATCAATTATCTTTGATAAAAAAAAAATTTAATTGAAAAAAGGACAATTAAGGGCGAGGGTAGATAGATAGCATCATAATTATGCAAACAGACTCTCATGCCTGAGGCTCCAAAGTCCCAGGTTCAATCCCCCGCACCACCATAAGCCAGAGTCTGGTTAAAAAAAAAAAAGAAAAAGAAAAAAAGGGAAAAGTACAATCTAAATAAAAGATGTTAATCGTTACTGTTTATCGTGCACTAACTATATGCTAGTATACAACACTCTAAGCAGATAGCATGTACTAACTCACCTAATTCTCCCAAATCCCATTATCTGGTACTATGATTTTTTTAATTACTTTTGTTTTTTATTTATTTATTTTCCCTTTGTTGCCCTTGTTTTTTTTTTATTGTTGCTGTAGTTATTATTGTTGTTGTTATTGATGTCGTTGTTGTTGGATAGGACAGAGAGACATGGAGAGAGGAGGGGAAGACAGAGAGGGGGAGAGAAAGACAGACACCTGCAGACCTGCTTCACCGCCTGTGAAGCGACTCCCCTGCAGGAGGGGAGCCGGGGGTTCGAACCGGGATCCTTATTATACGGGTCCTTGTGCTTTGCACCACCTGCGCTTAACCTGCTGCGCTACCGCCCGACTCCCTGATACTATTATTTTTATCTCAATCTTACTACAAAGAAAACTACAACAACAATAAAAAAAAGGAGGGGCAACAAAGGGGAAATAAATAAATATTTTTTTTAAAAAAAAATTAAGCAGTTTTCCCAAGGTCACGCACTTAACAGATGAAACTGGGTGGTCTCCTTCAGATTCTAATGGTTTATCTCCAAGGTAAACGTCCTTAATTGTGATTTATGAAATCTAACAAAACCTGTGTTATCAACATTTAAAAATAAATGAATTCACTAGATGATCTTCCTTAGTGTTTATGTCAATCTTTCTAGCAATGTACATAAAATAATTAACTGAAAGACTGTGTTTTTAATTCACAAAGTCTTTACATTTGGAAGTTACCTTCCTTACACAGCACTTGCTAAACCATTGTGAGGACTGATGTGGGCTAGCCGGATACTCATTTTCTCTCAAACTGAGAAAAGCCCCTTTTAAGCTGGACATAATACCACCTACCTCAAAGGGCACAGTCTCGAACCCTGTTTCCAGCTGCGTGGCCATGTTACCAAGTTCCTTGCAAAATAGCCGAAATGGAGATAGGATGTTATTAACTTCAGATATCTTCCTTCTTCTTCTTCTAGCGTTTGCCCTTCTTCCATAGCCAGTCAACAGCGTCAGGTTGAGCCTGATGTCAAGTTTCGAGACCTCCTTTGAATCTGGAGAGGTGGCCGTCGTTGACTCTGTGGGTCATAGTCTGTCTGGAGCCGCAGGGGCAGTTCGGGTCGTCTCTGGCTCCCCAGCGATGGAACATAGCGGCGCACCGGCCATGGCCTGTTCGGTAGCGATTGAGGAGGGCCCGATCATAACGTGCTAGGTCAAAGCCGGGTTGACGCTCGCAGGGGTCTGTGATGAGGTGTTTGTTCTTGACCTCAGCTGACTGCCAGCTCTGTTTCCAAGAGTCTGAAACAGAGAAGTTCAGTGTAGGCGTAGGGGACCAGATTGGGTGACAAGATGTCAAGCGTTGGACAGGGTGGGCGAAGATATCCGCGTAGATTGGCAGGTCCGGTCGAGCGTGACGTGGGAAATGAACTTAGATGATGCCGCATCCCGACGAATATCTGGCGGGGCGATGTTGCTAAGAACTGGCAGCCATGGGACCGGGGTGGAACGGATGGTTCCAGAAATGATCCTCATGGAGGAATATAATTTGGAATCGACCAAGTGGACATGGGGGCTACGGAACCATCCTGGGGCACAGTATTCTGCAGTGGAATAGCAGAATGCCAGAGAGGATGATCGCAGTGTGGCAGCGCTCGTGCCCCATGAGGAGCTGGCCAGTCTTGCAGT